>NW_010551627.1:12153-58335 GCF_000687285.1 Phaethon lepturus
GGAGACGCTGCTCCTCCTAACGCCAATCACCCAAGTGGCCACTCTTGCCTTCCCTTCTACATTTTTAAGCATGTTTCACCTTCATGAATAAGCAGCCTGCTGGAGATTATTTGTAGATGACTAGTATTGAAAAATTGCTGTGTAGGAGCTAGCGCATTAATTTTTTGACATGTTTTACACAAAACTTCTGGGATTATTTTTCTACAGAACTATTTACAGATATCGCATCTGGTCTGTGTACCTCAGACATGCTGTGGTGAGCTTATCTTTACAGTTTTGTCAGTAAGCCTGCACATTTGCGATCAGTCATTGCAAATGTGCGTAGTGGTAAGGCTCTGAATTTGGTGAGGAGGGAGAAAACAAACCAACAAAAAAAACCCTTATTGTCCCAGAGTAAAGAATAATCAACTCTAACCATACACTGCTGAAGATACAAGGCCACAGGTAAGTCCCATCTAGATCAAAGGTGCTCCATAGCCCGAGGCAGCAAGGATGATCTGAGGGATGCTGCTCGCTGTGCCCTCCCTGGTGGCACAGGAGCGCTCCAGGCTGCACCCACCGCTGATTTTGTTGGGCAGAGGCTCCAGCTGTAATTGCATCAGCCTTATTCGCAAGAACAGTGGGAATCTTAAACGAGTTTCTTGGAGAAGTTGCTCTTCTTTGTTCATTTAATGTTGCAATTTCAAGCATACAGTTTTTGTTCTTTAGTACACATACTGTTAGCACTTGAGAAAAGTATTTAAGTTTTGTTCTTTTCCTCTCTGAAACAGCACGTTCTTGATTTTTTTTCATGCTTCTTGTCAAAATACTAATTTTGGAAGCAGTCTAGAAGCAGGAACGGGATATTGCTTTCTAAAACACTATTAGAAATGGTTTGGTTTGGTATTTTTTGGATAGGGAAGAGGCTGAGCCAAACTAACGCAGGTTTTACTTTGAAGTATTAATAAGTTACGATTAAAGGCCAAGTTCCATCTATATACCTCCTGCAACTGCATATGCTAATGCCTTGGGATAGACAGTGAGCAAAGGCAAAGGGATGAGCATTTGCAATGCAGATCCCACCAAGCTGCTGTTTGGAACAAATGAGTGGTGACAAAAATGATGCTGGCTGCTGCTTCTGCATCCTCCTCCTGCTCTTTGCCGCTCCTTCCTTGGCAGCAGCCCATTACCCATCGTGCAAACAAGGGAACAGGCTCAGGCCCAGAGCCGCTGGGAGCACGCGGTTTATCACCCTTTGCTTCCCAGCGCCATCCTTTGGTAAGCAGGGAAGACAAGATGCTCTTTGGTGATGGCCAGCGCAGGCTGTGGATTTATCATTTTGTGTCCCTGCACTGCAACTCCAACTACACAGGCAGGGGCCAGTTCCTCCTCAGCACAAAGCAACTGACTTCAGGAAATTACATCAGGGCTAGCATTTAAGATACAGAAAATACACAATAATATATTTGAATAGTATGCACTTTGACCATAATGACATTTAGGGAAGGGGGGGGAGAGGAGGGAAGGTAAGTGACCATCTGCTCCCAAGCTTGTTTCTGCCGTGTAAAGAATGTCAAGGGTCTTTTTTTACTTTTCCGGAAGCAAACAAATGGTTTATTCAGCAGGGATCATGGCTATAGCCCAAGACAATCAGCCAAGTGTGGGTTCAGAGAAAAAAAATGACTTTTCAGCTCTAACCCCAGACCCTCCTTTCCATTTTTTTTCCCAGCTCATTAAGTTTGCATTAACAAAACATGACCATTCAAAGGCAGGAAGGCTATTCAAAGCATTTGTATTCTTAAATGCCTCCAACAGTGAAAGACAAACACTTTACTTGTATTATCAGATGATTAAGTTTGCTTTTCCATGTATATAAATTATATTACTTCTACAGACACACACAGTGGACATAAGATCACTGAAATGAGGGCTGCAGGTTCAAACCCTTGAAGTCCTAGCTAAGCACAGCACTTACAGTCAGCATTAAAGCACGTGGTTACAGGGTTTTGTTGGATCAGAGTTCAACTATTTAATTAAAATTACCTTCAACCAGCTGGAGGCACCTGTGATGTGGACTGGGAGGAGGGGAGGGAGGGAGGAGGGTTTGTGCTGCTGTGCACCCCCTCCCACATAACCCAAAAACACAGCCGAGGTGTTTTGCAGACACCCACCAGCTTCCCTGATAACTCCGTAAACCCCACCGCACCCCTGCCTTCCCCCTTAGCAGCCCCAGCTGCAGCAGGCAAGGGGAGCTGGCAGATGCAGGTTTCTTGTAGCTCTTAATGGGGCATGCTCACGTTTCAGAGACAGAGTGAGGAAACCGTGGACACCATCAGGCAGGTGACAAGTACCTCCAGAGGCCACCGTGTAGCTGCCACCATCTCTTCCTTGCCTGTCCCCTACGGGCATCTCTGGCAGCCTGCCCAGGGAAGGCCAGGCATTGGGGGCTGCCCCAAAGGTGCTGCTGTGGCCAGGTTCTTTATGGTGGTTGCAAACACACAGTCCCAGGAGGTGTCATCTGTGCTAAGCCCCTGAAGCATATTAGCTACCTGAAGATCCTTAGTCCGCAGCAAAGAAATATGCTGGGCATTGCTGCGGTGGCCCTAGTATGCCCTGTATCAGGTAACTTAGCATAATTAGAGTAATATAAATAATAAATAACAATCCCTCATATGGCTGCAGTTACAGCATTACAGCTTGCTCCCTTTCTCCTGTGAAAATCACTAGCTACTAACACACAGAGGATATACACACATCAGGAGACCGATACACCAGAAGCGATTCAGTTATTGCTGCTAGAAAAAAAAAAAAACAGTTTCCTTTAGAAAGAATCTATTTTGCAGAAGAAAAACAAAGCCATTGCTACTGCAAGCTGCTCCCAGAAATCCCTACTGTCTTTCACTTTAGCATAAGAAATTTTGGCTTCAGATGGAAAACATTTGAGAAAGCTGGGACCAAATGAAAATAGGTGGTTTGCATGAGGAGGTGGGGGCTGAACCTGGTTTCTAGTAGGTCTGAGGTCACTTTATCCAGGTAGCAGCACCCCATGTAGACTTGCCAGAATTTTCCACGTCTTAAAGAAATGTTACCACAGACTCCGTTTACCCTGATTTTTAGGTAGAGGTTTTGTCTCCAGCACTGCTTTTCAAAATAGCTGCTAACTAAATTTTGAAATAAGGATGCATTTCTTATTTTCTCCTGCAACTTTTTTCATTTCTACTAATGGGAGTATCTCAGTTCAGGCACCATGACAGTATAGCAGGGAGACTGGGCTGCAAATATGCCAGTTTGCCTATAAATTAGTAGCACATTCAGCAGAATGAAGTACCGTAATATTATTGTTCATGTTATAGTTACATTAATGGATGCCAGCCAAGATTATGCTCATGTAGCACTGGGAAGCCTACAAAGGAGGGAGAATCACTGTCTAGCTGTGGTCAAGAGATCTTGAAGCACATCAGAGCGCCACAGAAAAGTGCAGCAACCTTCCTGGGTTAACTGTCAGAGCTGCAGCAGAACCAGGAACAGAGCAGCCCTGTCCCATGTCCCAGCTTGATGGGTCATCCACTGTTCATATTGCCCCAAGGCAGTTTTTTCTTGGTCTGTATCAAATTTTGATACAGTATTTTTCAGTCCATGTTGCAGTCGTCTTCAAATTTTGATAAATATTTTTTAATCAGCTCAATTTTGAAAAAACTTTCTAACCACCAAGGTAGAATTTGTTCAAGAAACTTTGAACTGTAATGGCAAATGCTTATTGCAGTGTTTATGATAACCTTTTATGCTAAAAATAGCTCTTGTAAACAAGCTTTGATTAATTCCCACTGTCAGGATGTGCACTGTTCCCAAGTTTAAGAACACTTTTTCCGTAGATGCTTGCTCATTTCCTTCAGTCCAACCTCTTGGAATGAGTCTGAAGGCTCAAAATTCAGGCTCTCCTTAGAAGAAATAATTGCTCAGGTATAAACAACCTCCTAGAAAACAGCCTATACTCCTCTCAGCACCTTTGATCTGACTCAAAGCGACCTTTTTGGTCAGTTCAGAAGTAGAGTGATAAAAAGGGTTTTTACTGGAGGTCATGAAAATTCTGTGGAGGTGACGATACGGCTTTGTCTCTAATTCTGGATCCTACAAATACCAGAAAGTTGGTTGGATATTGTGCATAACAGACACCAGGCTAAAGCTGCCTCTCCAGAGGAGGGTTGTAAAAATTGCCTGACGCCAGTAGGCAAAAGTTTCAGAAGATCTAACAGCAGATCCATCCTGCATCAGAGAGAGCAGCTTTGAGACAGACTTGTCTCTTCCTGGTTTCTTGTTTTGCATCAAAGGAAAGTGACTGGGTTTTGGTTTTTTTTTTTTTTCTTCCCCTTTTTCTTTTCTTCTGCCTTGACAGGGCAGTACATCCTGTTCAAGGGGATATTTTCAATGTGTTCAATAAAAGCTTTCAATTTAGATACATCAAGAAAAAGCCACTCTTAAACTTGAAGCTTCCGGAAGGGCTCTTATCTCCAAGTGCACAAGCAACTTTGATGAAGAAAGCACTTATGTTAGTGTTGTTTTGATTGCAGAGTTTGTACCTAGCCAAATCATTCAGATGCTGCTCCCAGGAAGCTGCTTCAAGTCCTGCAGCCGTCAGTGTTGACCGGTGGGGATGCAGCACCTCATCAGACCAGGCTTCCTGAGCCCCATGGGACCTTCTGGTACACCTTCCCAGAAAACGGACATCACTTCAAGCAGCTGAAGCACTCAGCACCCAGCTCCACTCTCATTCCTAGCAGCACGGTTGGCACAAAACTATTTTCCCAATTTAATGAAAGCAAACAAGTGGCCATGCTATTTTTAAAGCACTGTTTTATGCCACAATGGTCTGAGATTAGATGCAGCTTGTCCAGACATTCAAAAACAATGCCTACATCAGTTCTCCCTACAGTTTGTCCTCTCCCTTAAAAGCCTAGCGAAAAGCTATTTTTTCCCTTCTGCTCCCTGCTGGTTTTCCGGCTCTGTTGTCCCCCTCCCTTGAAAGAACTTCACACTGGCTTCCTCGTGGCCTCCCTTCTCCCAAACAACTTCCCGTCTGCTTCCCTGTTCCCTCCCCATTTCTGCTGCTGTCTGCCTGCACAGGAGCAACTCCCATCCAGTTTCCTTTGCTGGATCTCTGCACAGAAAAGACACCCGGGTGACCACACAATTGGGATGGGATTAAAGAAAGCTGATAAAATTGTGTCTGCCTGATTAGCCTGACTAAAAAAATCTGTAGTCCTGGCACACAGAAACTCACTGGTACCAAAGAGTTCTGGTTCCTGTAATGCCTTTAGCATCAGTGTGATCCAAATAAACACGTAAAATATTGGCACCGCACGCTAATGCCTATACAGGCTTCCTAAAGTGGATTCTCGTCCTCATATTCAGACAAAAAGAGACTATCTGAGGCACCCTTAGCAACTATCACTATGTCAGCTGTTAACCAAGACAGCCATTCCTTAGCAAAAGACAGTTATTTCTCTTTTTGCCATCTATTAACCCTCACAAAAGCATTAGGCTAATTTACTAGCTATACTAGACAGTAAGAGGGGACAAGTACTGCTATCAATTTTTCTGACTATACTGAAGGGCGTAAGATCCCAAATCCAAAAGCTCCACTACCGATAAGCATCAAACAGTCTATTTTCAGCAGCAACTTTATGGGATCAAAACCTTTACTTGAACAAAGATCAGTTCTAAATTTATCCCAAACATCTGAATGTGACAATGGCAAAAATGTACTATGCCAACAGAATTAGGAGGCATCTTGCAAAATATTTAAGACGATCGTAATGAAATGATATTTCTACTTAGCATTCCAATTATACCATGTACTGTTCTGTGCACAACATGGAAACAGTATTATAAAGCTATTGTTTCAGTTTGCTTCCTGTGATACTAATCTCAATCAGGCCGTCAGACGAACAGCCTGCATTTCTAAATGTTAAAGGCTTCCTCTCCAACATTCCCACACAGAATTGCCTACTGTGAAAATCAAAGGGAAACGTGTTACTAAGTAAAGCAGCAACTTTTATAAAGCAAAACCTGGTATTTTTTACCCTTTTGAACTCTGAGATATGCAACCAGCTATTTCCTATTATGATAGGATACAAGAGCCAAGCTCAGGCCCTGCAACGCCTGCAGGAGACGTGTACCCTGCAATCCACAAGCTGGGATTTTCGGAGGCACGTAGCGGGAGAGGTCTCAATGAGGGCTCAGATTCGTGGGCTCCGCCATTCACCTGCTGGAAGAATGTGGGCATACATTTCCCTGGGGCTTGGCTTCCCGACAGATAAATAATCATTATGCAGACACAGCTAGTGAAACAGCCCGAGTTACACAAGTGAAAAGCCCTATTCCGAGTCAGGGAATAATAGGAAGGGGCATGAGACACTCAATGCCAGTGGACTAAGGCTGGCAAGTTGCCTACAGCCATCTCTGAAATCCCATCTGGAGCATCAGCTTGCAGAAAGATGCAGATGCAGCCCTGGGAAGGCCCTTGCTCTCTCCACTCCCAGCAAAATTGCCGGGAAACGAAGAGGTGTGTTTGCGTTTGAGAATCGTGCCCACAAACAGTAATCCAAAACAAAATCTGGTGTACCAGTAGTTTTTGAGAGAATAAATAAGAAATAACAAAAATGCGAGTCAAGCGGTACTTTTTTCTTTACTACATTTGAAGCATTTTTCAAGCTGCACTGCAAGCTTATTTTAGTTACATTGTGTATGTGTATATATATAAATGCAGTAAATATTATTTTAACATCCTAATTAATGACAGAACAAATACTCCCACTCAACTCCAGTTTACACTAAGTGTCTAGTCCAAATAATCAAAACTATTTCCATGAAGACAGCATAAAGCAAAAGGGGGGTCTGTGGGCTGGGGCAGGCGTTTGCTACTCATGCACACCACAGTTCTCCACCTCCCCGTTTCCCAGTTCACCTGTCAGAGATGACACCGTACCCGCCGTGCTCCCCGTCACTCCAATCGGGCTCCTCAAACGCAACGCGGAATTACTGGCCAAATTCCAGTCACGTGTGTGAAGAGGGGGCAGCTTTGCCTGGGGCTCAGAAAGGGTTTAGAGCAAAAGTGAGAATGGAACGTGGATGGGCATCACACAAGTCCCAAGTCTGTTTGCTTGTCAAAACGTGATGAGCAGCGAACTTCAGCCGAGAGCCAAAAGCTTTATCGAAAACCTACCGCTTTGAATTAAATCGGACAGCCTTCCAGTGAAAGCCAGTGTCCTTATAAAGACTGATGTTATTCAGAAGCCTACCAAAGACTTGAATTCTGCTTTTACAGAAACAGATCAGAAGAACAGCACCCGTCAAATATTAACTGTATTAAGCAGCTATTATACAGCAATGGTGTTAATCAGTTCTGAAAGGCAGGGTTTGTTGTTTTTTTTTTCAACAAAGCTCACCTGCCAGAAATGTCTATATTCAATTTTACAGCCTTGTCTCCTGAGAACAAGAAACAGTTCTCAACCTGACAGAGATTTACTCCGGCCAAAGCAGTACTCTACACCTGTGAATCTCAGGAGTCTCAGCAAGTGTAAACTGTTGGGCAATTGCACAAAGAAGAAATACTACTCTGAAGCCGTTATTCTGATAACGACAATGCAAGTTCTCTCTCTGATGCCACTTTCTTCCAATGCCTGATAAATTTTATTTTTCAAATATTCAACGCTTAAATCTTCAGCCTTCTTGCTTAGCTTGGCTAATTTAAATGCTAGCTATACTCTGAAGAATATAAGTAGCAGACGAGGCCTTTACAAGCAAACAGTGGTTTTCCAGCTTGAGTTCTTTCATTTCAGTGTATTCTCATTGTCAGAAAATAATACTCAGCTCTTCCAGACAATCAGTCTCTTTAAAGTACCTTAAGTTCAATTCCTCAGAATAGAAGCACTAAAGATTTTAAAACCTTCATCTACATCTCCAGTGTCTAAACATGCAGCAATGGACAAATCTGCATTTGACTAACACCACAAATCTTAATGAGAGGACTAACTCCAAGTCAATATTTAGACTGGGGAAGTGCATCAGATCTAAGGCTAAGCAAATAACTAAGATAGAGAAAGTCTGAAATATTGAATCACAGCCTGTCACTACCATAACGTTTCATTTCCAGATTCCTTTCCAACTGCTGGGTCCTGGTGGTACTTCAAGAAAATGTAGATCAGCTACGTGAATCACATTGTTTTTCAAACACTGTCACAGAAAAAATCATATACCTATGTGTATGCATGAATATTATATAAATACATATACATAAAAATACATGTCATCGCTATCAAATTGTACGAGCCTAAGCCTTAACACCACAGAAGCACTAAATAAATGTTTTCGCTGTAGATGTTTTCCTCACCAAAGAAGTGTATGTTTTTGAAATTTCTCTTTAAACTTAGCAGTTCCCAGGTAAGCAAATACATTTTTCTGATGATGACAGCATCAAACTATTTCACGTCAAGTTTCAGAGACACACGCGTTATCTGTATTATCCGTTACAGCCCTTCAGAATTTTGCTTTTCCTATGCTGTGCCAGTCTCTAGTTCATGCCATATAAATATTTGAAAAGCTGAAGCTGTGTTTTTATGAGAAAGTTACTACAAATTTGCTTGGTGTCTGGCAAGTTTAAGAACATTTACCTATTTACACAACTTCTTCAAGTATCAATTACATGACGAAATCAGAGATGATTTGCAAACACTGTTCGGCAAATAAATGTTTCTTTTCACAGAAGTAAATGTTAAATCCACATTCTATAAGCTAAGATGAAAATACCCATTTATACAATAGTCCTAGCAGAACCCAAAATAGCTACAAAAATTACAAAGCACAGAGAAGCAGAATCAAATTTGTCGTATTTTTCAGACTAGCCAACAACAAAGCATACTCTTCCACAAAATGAGATACTTCCTAATAACATCTATGAAAGTAATTGTTACGGTATGACTCAACTTTTCTAAAGAGAGGAAGTGCAATTGTGACCTTATTGGGAGTTTTGCCATTAATGAAGATGAAATTTTGGGTTTACGTTTCACAAACAATGCAGGCCTTGTTTTTTTAACGTATTCTAGACACTTATAGGTCACCGTGTGAGAGTTCCCCCAGAAACATCATCTGTTTTCACTGATCTCACAGGCTACTCAAACCACAGATTTCCAAAGTGATTATTCAAATACTGGTGCAAAATAAGACTACCATTAAATTTTATCGGTTTTCACAGGCTATGAAAATGATGCTGGTTCATATTTCTTACTAGTTCAACATGAGCAAGATTCTGATTACATAGAATCCATTCATGTTGGGTATTTAAAAGGTGTTTGCTTTAGCTGTCTTAGTCCACCTTGTCATAAACAACCTACCTACTACTCATTACCGGCATATAGCACAATTAGTCCTTTCAAACGAAGTATTTGACCTTCAGAACTTCCCAGTTGCCTTTTCAATACACTGGCACAAACATGCTTGCCATGCCAAATCAAAACTTACTTGTTTCAGCATGGCAGCTTAAGTTGTATGTTTGAATTCTGATTAAACTCTTAAAAGTTAAAATCTTTTCACTGAGCTTAATAAATCACATTCAAGAGTTTTGAAAGTTGTTCTTTTAGAGGCACAAAACTGCACCAGTTGTTATTTTGGTAAAGAAGACCTTATATGATCAGTATCGCTCAGATTTTTCTATCCCAGTTAGAATATACATAATACCGATGGAAAAAGCCCCACCAACCTATGTTTAAATCTAGTTGTATTCTCATGACACAAGCAGTTGCGTCCTGTTCTCACTTTAGGACCCAGTACTCAAAGAAGAACATGCAGAATCTTACCAAGTTGCCATCAGCTAGCACTGACAACTTCTTTTAGCCAGATCTTACCTGAAGACAGAAGCTTGTGAGTGCGTAGGAAACTGATTGCCAGGCGCATTATGGATGCCTTGTCCAGGTGGGAACTGATGTTGTGGGGCAGCGGCAGCTCGTGTGCCAGTTCGTAGAAAACTTCGGTTTCTTTGCTTCTCCTGCATCTCGCTGCATCTCTTGATTTCTCCTTCCTCCGTTCTGAGCTGCTCCTAGTAGGTAAAGGAGAGAAAGGAAAGAGCATTTCTTGAAATGCAATTTGTGACTTGAAAGAGGGATTTACAAGAGTCAATCTTCTCAGCAATGAATCCATTCTGTTAACTGGTTTAAATCAATTGACCAGACATTAATATCTATTTGCTCCTTTTAAAATGGGAATTAGGAGAGGACTGCTACAACTGCAAAGGGCTACAATTCTACAGAAGTCAGCCTTTGGACCCCATGAAGCCCCGTTGGCTGTAACAGGATCATGATCAGCCTTAGGTGAGAGATTTGAAATGAAATAGCAAACTATTATTCCTGAGATTCAGGAAATGTTAAAAATAACAATTTTGTTTGTTCAATCTAAACTAATTCACTTGAAAAATACTCTGGGATGAGGTGACAATGTACTTTAAATCTGGAACAATTACAGGGCATGTGGCCATGTTGTAGATATGACTTGCAATGCCTGTTCTCCCCATTAAAATAAAAGTAATAATAGGGTATAAAACTGTGTTTGTGTATACAACTGTTTCAGCTCTTAACCCAAGGCTACTTCTGGAAAGCCACCTTTGCTTGACCATGAAGGATACAAAATGGGAAAGAAAATACTGCTACATGCAAGAAAGCCCTCCTTCGTAGAAGCTGTTCTAATTAAATCACCATTTCTCCATTGTCTGTGAAAACAGATTCCTTCTTGAGTAAACATGACAGATAGATCCAGCCTCCTTCAAACTCCACAGAAAACAGAAAAGCAGGAAATAACAAAGGGGAAGACATTTTAAGAAGCAAGTATGCAAAATTATGCCACTGAGGGACATAAAGCTAAATTTAACATGTGAGAAACACAAGGGCTATATTTATAATGGATCAGGGATAGGACAGCTTAAGAAGGAACTTCACTAACTCTAAGGTTCTTTTACAAAGCACAATTCTTATTCAGAACATGCAGAACCTGAATCCATTCAAAACCACCAGCGATGCCAACCCCATGTCGCTCTGCTGATACTACAAGTTTCCTTCAGTTGCACGAGTTGAGGTTTTGCACCTTAGTCACACCGACACAGAACACATTTCTTTTCAGGCAGACTCCTGTAATACTGTACCAGTGCAATCTGCACAGCCTGAATGAGCACAACGAGGGTGTGGAGAAGATCAGCCCCACTGTTTTTGCTGTTGTGGCTGCACATTCATTTCTAGAATCACAAGTGGCAGCTCTCCATTTGCAAGGCCAAAATAAAGCATCTTATAACCTCCTTTTGCCAACATCAATATAAAATAATGAGCCTACAAACTCAAAATTGATCAACAACAACAAAATCCTATCAAAACAGGATATTTCAATAAATACATTCTCGTGTGTGAAGATGATGAGGAAAACAAATATTAATCACATCACTTAATCCTAGAAACCATTCCAATCATGGCTGGTCTCATATAAAACTGCATAAAATATAAAAGGAGTATTAATACATAGTAATGTATTCTAAAGGCAACCATTTCCAGAAGAGCTAGACTGCCTGCAAAATCTTCTAGCACGGAAACTGCAGGTGGCTTTGTAAATTAGAAAGAAGGAAAAATAGCCAGGGTGCATGTTAAATGCCAAGAGTAATGTTACAGTAAGGTGTTTGCTGGGGCCCAGGCAAGGCTGGGCATCCAACATCATCATCCAAAGCAGAGATGTGCTCACAACACCTCAGTAGGGCCCTTGTGCTGCAAAACACATGAAGTTGGGCATACGCTTAGGGATCACATAGGCGTTCACCAGCGGGTATGCTAACAGGGCAAGGGGCCTCATAAATGCTTACGGTATCTTCTCAAGATGTGATCAGCCCTCAGCAAACCTCTTTCACAATTATTTTGCCTGAGGTGAATATTTTCAAACATGGCATTTGTTACAGGAGGTATGCACGGGATGAGACCCACATGTTTCAGTACATAAGGGCAGGATCCAACTTAGATAATGACTTCAGAGGCAGTGCTGGAGTGAACACCAACCCACCCAAGTTCGAATCTAAAGGATCAGATGTTCATGAGGCAACACAAACTCCTTACTTTTGACCTTGCCAAGTAAGAGTCATACTACATCCACATTAAAAAAAAAAGTCCCTTTGTACAGCTGTCTGAGAAGGTACAACAGAAAATGCCCCGTGTCCTCCCAGGGCAGGTGCTGGGAACAGGAGAGCCATGTGAACTACTTATTCCGATGCTTCTTTCACAGAAGTACATGTTGCCCTCTAAAGAAAAACACCTACACTGTGCCTATAAAGATGCCAGACTGGGAGCAAATCTTCTCAGTTTCTAATTCTACCAGCGAAATAAAAGAGTAGGAACAAAACAAAACTAAACAGAACAAAAACTACGCAGCAGTATTTGCGAGAATTTCCAATTGCAACTTAGAAAATGTAACTTGAACCATAAATGTTCCAAGCTCTGCTCTAAATCTAAAGCCCACAATTTTCACATTAGAACCAACTTGGGCAAAACAAGATCCAATCCCTCCTTGTTTAACTACAAAACTTTGGAGAACCAAGGCCAAATCTGTGTCGCAATTCGTGCAGTAAAAATGGGTTGTATAAGACAGGGTCTCTCATGACGCCACTCCGGCCACAAAGAAAAATATTTATTTTTGCTAACCTCTAAATATAATTTTGAAGTGTGGCTAATGAGCCAAGCTGGTTTCATTAACCATGGGTTGCTCAAGGTTTTTAATAACTAATGCTATGAGCAGAGAATGATTTTTTTTTTTTTCCTCTCTGTGCTGCAGATGCTTTCCCTCAACACTGCTTCTGACTGTTGTGCTCGGTTTCTCTGCAGAGCGACGTCGTCATCCATTACACGCCACACCACAGCTTTCTCACATCACAACAAGGGGAGGAATCAGCCTGCCTGGGTGCTTTCAAAAGACTTTCTTGCTCATCCATTATCATCTTAAACAAACAAACAATTTGCTTGTTAAGCATTCCCCAACCCCCCGGAACTTCCTGCACCTCAATTTTCCTCCCCATCTTCCTTAACGCAGCACACCCTGAAGGCGCGTCGCTGTTGTAGCCAGCCCAGCACAAGCACACCCAGGCCCAAAACACCCCCGTGCCCCCCGCGGCTTCCCCGCCGCCGCAGACCCACATCTACGCTTGCTTGCTGTCCCTCCCAGGGACACCCCTGCCAAAGACGGCCGTTCCGCGCTGACTCTCCTGGCTGCAAAAGCCTCTGAAAATTGCAGTCGAGCGACAGAATTCTGCAAAAAGCGGTATTTTCATGGTCTTCGTTTGCAGGTGGCGGCCCATTAACTCTCTCTGCAGCTACCCCCATTTTATGCACGGGCTTAGCGCTTCACCCCGGGCGAGGCTGCACTGCCCACAGCTGGAGAGTGAAAACGTAAGTACGCAGCAACCTGCCTGTTTGAAGACCAGGAAGAAAGGCCGACACCAAACCCTCTTCACACATCATTAGGGCAATGGAGAAAAGGCCCAGGCTCTAACTAATTTATGAATCATTCCCTCCCAGCACATAAACCACCCACTTATGTGGCAAAAAAAGAGCACACGTGTGCGTCACTGCTTGGAGAAAGCGACGCAAGCAGAAGCAGAAACCTCGCTGGCCCAAACCCACGTCAGATTTTTAAAAACGCAGAGGGGAGAGAGGGGAGGAAGCCACCACAAATCAACCCACTGTGCAGAGCGGTAAGGCCCGAGGTGCTGCAGGGGAGCCTCCCGGGAGCTCCCCGGTGCTCGTTCCTTCAGGAGTCCTGGGATCCAGCAGGATAACGCCCCGCTCGGCCACGCACCCCCCTCGCGTTGCAATCGCAGCATGACCGTTCCCGATCAAACGACAAGAAAGGAACGGAAACGCACACCTCTCTGCTGCAAACAGGGTGGCCAAGCTCAGGATTGGGCCTGGGGATTCCACCCAGGGCTCTGCTTGCTCGGGAGGCTTGAGTAGAAGGGAAAGGACGGCGCCGCTTCCCAGCAAGGACTCTCCCAGTACTGCCGGAGGATGCTCCGGGGTCGCAGCGCGTACGCACACGCAAGCCATAGGTAACGGAAGAGTTAAGGCGGTGCAGGCAGCTCCCTGCCACAGGACACAAGCACAGCACTGTACCCCCAGGATGGCTGTTTACACGATTTCCCACTCCCTCCTGGCGTGTTTAGTTTGCACTCTGAAAATAGAATTTACGGGCCGACGCGCGTGAGCAAAGATGACAAACAACTAGCAAGTATTTGCCCTCTCAGGCGAAGCTCCTGAATTTTCAGGAGCAAAAGTTCTCTGTGCTTCCCCCAATAACCCAAACAACAAGGGTACACCCACGCGCAGGAACAGCGTGCGATCCCACCCGCCAGAAGCATCTGAAGGGGTGTAGGAATGCCCTGCACGGGTCCCGGGAGCCAGATTCCTATCCCCTTGGCTCATCTCCGACAGCCCCTTGCGACACAGCTGCGCTGAAATCGGCGGGAACGCCTGCAGACGAAGGTCTTGCACACCCGGGGTGAAGATCACAATCTGGCTTTCCAAAGCCTCTCTGACTGCAGGACTGGACTCTCCAGGCATGGCGCCTTATTGGCAAAACCTGAAGCCCTACGTAACCGTTCCAGCTTAAATAACCTTGCAGAACTATCACGTCGGCTTAAGGACCGTCTTCCCGGTGCCCACCGCTGCGGCAGCTCTGGACTCTGGCAGCTGGGAGAAATGCTGGGGCAGCCAGCCCGGGGCGGGGGCTGCCCTGCTGCCACTGCCCTGCCCGGGCACCCATAGAGGTACCGGCATCCCAAGCACAGCGGGGATCAGCCCCACAAACACTGGGGCAAACAGGCCAGCCCCGACACGGGAGCTTACGCGCAGGCGCGTGGAGTCACTCGCTGTGCTGAAGGGTGGGTTAGGGGCACCCACGCAACCCTCCTCAGCTCAGCAGAGAGAGACTGACCTGACAGGTCGGTACCGTTTCTATTGACTGTGACCATTCTCCCTCTTCTGCAGTCTCAGTCCTACCACTACTTCATCTCGACCAGTAATCCCTGCCCACCACCTCCACCCATACATCTCCCTGGCCCTTCTGGCATGTAGATACCCCCTCAAAGCCCTTGGTACCCACTCCACTGATGATGGTGCCGGGCAGTCAGCTTCAGCGATCCTCCCTTCTGTCAAGGACATCGGTGGCCTCCTTTCAGCTGGCAGAGGGGACTTGCCAAGATAGCAATCTTCTGCTCAGGGCTTCGCTGCTCACAACAAGTCCATGTGGGTCGATACTTTGGTTGTGCACACACAGACACACTTGCTTGTCTAAGACAGCACAGTAATTGCACTGAACTACGCTCCCACCTTGCAGGTCCAGATCACAGAAGCTTTTAGAGAAATCGTAATCCGCACCTTGCATAAAAGTATCTTGCATGTAACCTGGTAGCCTTCACTCGTACATACATGCTGTGTGTCACATTCGTGCAATGCTCTGAAATACATAGTTCAGATTGACCCGCTTGAGTTTACTTCAAGATTTTGATGACCCTTGGACTTTGCTTCAAACTGCCATGTATGCAAGCTAGTAAAACAACAAGCATATTACTTTATATCCAATGACTGGTTATTAAATGCTTCTAGCTCCAGCACTTTAAAGGTCAAGAATCCACAGTTAATTAAGCTGTCACATGAAATTTCTATAGTAAATGCTCATTTCAAGTGGTTTAGAGTTAAAGCTTCATATGTTAACTTGCAGAACAAGAAAAATACATTCTAAAGATGCAAAGATATGAAAATATTTTACAGTATAGATAAATGAAAAAAAATCAGATGCTTAGCATAAAAACATTTTCCAATTAAAATATTTTAATAGGCAGTACTATCTTAGATGACAACAAAGATTTATTTCAAACTAGCAAATCTACTTTTTGCTGTATGTTTATATTTTGCTTTACCTTCTGCTTGGCAAATCCCTAGATGATTTGAACCAGGACAATATCTGAAAAGGAGTTTCACTGACTGTGAGGCACCCATAGCTGTCTCAGAACCACACTGCTTGAGGGCCCCAGAGGTGTGCTTGCACAGACACCAAGCAGCCAGCAGTCATGCTTACTTAGCCTTAAAATTCCTTTAAAAAGTATTTGTAACCATTCTACCAGTTTATTCTGGATGGCATGCTGTGCTTTTGAAAGCCCCCTCCATTAAAGTAATAAAAGTGACCATCAGTAAATAAAAAGTGCTACAAACAGCAATTTACTCGCTCACCAGGAACTGGGGCCAGACTATGAAAGCTGTAAATGAAACCCATACACAGTGTCATACAGATCCCTCCTTATACCTCTTTCCAGTGAAAATAATTATTTCCAAAGTCTGAGAAGACACCAGATGCCCAGGTCCAGCACACCAGCAAGAGTGATAGGAAGTGGAAGGATGCAGAGTTATTCGTGGGCAGAGTGGAAGAAAAAAATGGCTTGAAAATATGTGGAGTGCTCATGGTGGGCAAGCGCTACAGCAGCGTTGCTGCACATTGGGATATAGTACCCAGTACACAGACAAAACAAACGACACCAGAAAGGGGAATTCATTAATAGAGGAAATGAGAGTTCGAAGGTAACAAGAAAAGTTACTAACAGAAAAGGCTATTATAAAAATAAGGAAATGAAATACCTTCCACCCTTCCTTTAAAGCTGCCCTAACTTACAGTAACTCGCCACCGACTCCTTGGTTTGATTGAGGGATTTCTTGTGTTTCTGTACATACCCACTAAACAACAAATCACTGCTAGTTCAGTAAAGCTTGGCACCTACTGCCATATCAGTATGTGATGCAATTCTTTACTCCAAGTTTAAAACCAAAGGCTAGACGAGAGTCCGGAAAATAAGAAATACGAGTGTCTCAGGGACCGACAAGGGAAGAATTCATGTTAAGGGGGAGGAACTCATTTCCATTCTCATTAGGCCTTGTCAAAGGGTGCTTGGTGCAATGATAGGGGACTGGGCTAGCACGATTAGAGTATGCAAAGATGACGTCTACGTGAATACCAAATTTTCGGTGTCTTTGAGCATATTTACGATTCACTAAGTCCATGTCACCCTCGGGCCACCACAGCTGACAGTAACACAGCCAGGAATATGTTGTCTTGAATAGGGAACACATCTGCTCTTCAGACAGGATAAATTCCATATGAACTGTAAAACCACATGTAAGGCTAGGATCTCCAATGTCTGAAGCTCTGATGGTACCTTTAGTCTTAATAAGCTGTTCTGGATTTGTATTTTGTTTATTTTCATGAGTTCAATGTTGAAAACCTTGCTGAGGCTGCATGAACACTTATATTTTTTTAAAGCATTTAGGTTCACAATATGTCACCAGAGTCTGATAAATTTAATCACAATAAGCAAAACGTCTACAGGATTTATGTTCTACCATTTTTTCCTCTAGTTTTACGAGTACCTTGAAATAGAAAGATAAGTATTGGGATTTCAGCAGCCATTAATTTGGCCCTGGATTATTTTACAGCGCTGTGAGTGCAGCCTGTCCTGCGGCTGCCAAACCAGCGCGAGCATGGTACCTCGGAGGATGTGCCAAACATGTTGATGCTGGGGTAAGGCACAGGAACCGCACGAGGCCCATGCTATGCAGAGAAGACGCCAGGCTGCTTTTTGATCAGCACTTAGAGCAGACAGAGGCATTGCCCTTTTGCCTTTTCAACCTATTCCCTGCATTAGGGCTAGATAGCAGAGAGACTCTTGTGGCTTAGTTTTCAGGCAGAGCTCTTTCCTCCTCCAAGTCAGTGCACGCTCAGCAAGCCCCAGTGCCAGTCACAAAAAGGGTCAGGACAGCTCTGCATTACCCTTGTAAAGCTGCTGCAGCCCAAACTTACATCAGTGAAACACCTCCTCTGTCTTCTCAAATAATAAGGAAATTCTCAAATCATAAGGGAATTTGGAGCCCAGCACACGGTCAAATCTCAGAGGAGTGCAAAGTCATCTAAACCTAGTCGTCCGTCCCGAGACTGGTTTTGCACTGTACTGCTCCATCAACATACGAGATCACGGATTCCTTCCCTGTAGCAATCAACTCTGATACCAGCCAAGATATGGCAGGCTTCAGGCATAACCTGCAGACTAAGTAAGCCCACCACCAAACCCACTAAATGCTACAGAAAGGACTGTTTTAACGTTGGCCAAAACTGAACTTGCTTTCAAATCAGCAAATTTTTTCTGGGTGATAAATGTACCGCTCTGCTTTTCTCCGTTGTTTCTACTTAACATGTTCAGGAGTCCCTGCAGCAGTTCCAGCTAGAGCTGGAATTGCACCGTAGCAGCGGGGATAAGGTTATGACAATGCACAACCTGAGATCTCTATCAATGATTTGTGTTTGAGAGATTACAGATCCTTATCTTGTGGCATTACTTGTAGTAATCAGTCAATTTTGACAGCTAATCTAGAGGTCCATACATATTGTTGCTCAGAAGCTTCAGCAGGTATTGCTAAGATCTGTTTTCAGATAACCCAACTATTTACCTACTCTAAAAAACACATACCAAAGGATGTGCTTTATCTCTTCACCAGCGGGTTAAAGCTAAAGGTGAACGAAGTGCAATTCGCGGCCCCCAGAAGTTAAACTCAAGCTTTGTGTTTCAGATGGGGCACTGACCACATCCCAGCCCATATTAAACCACAACCAGCATTATTTATCAAGATGGCGTAACTGCAGGTAAATGAGGACAATTTTTTCAATTAAGCTTTATTTCAAGCCTAATGGACAAACATTGCCATCGCATGACTTTACTATCAGCGGTATGGGTACCTACGCTTCAGCCTCAAACCCACTCAACCATAAACAGTTGAGAGAGTCACACCAAAAATTATTGACAAATCCCAAGTTTTACGATCTAGCGCTGTGTTATGCCTTGAGCAATACCCATCGACGTCTGCGGATGAAAAACCTGGCGCTTCAGCAGGCTCGGACCAATATCCCACAACATTTTATATCGTCGCACTGGCACATTTGCTGACAGGTTCACACAAGGGGCCTTTGTGGGTAGGAACAATGAGAGAGGTGCGCACAGCACAGGAAAATGGGTGGTGACCACCAAGGGCTGGAAAAAAGCCTCTTTCAAAGCAAGGTCTTTGAAAACATTCATTACACCCCACCCAGCTATTTTCACTACAATATT
Organism: Phaethon lepturus; assembly: GCF_000687285.1. Classification (NCBI taxonomy): domain Eukaryota; kingdom Metazoa; phylum Chordata; class Aves; order Phaethontiformes; family Phaethontidae; genus Phaethon; species Phaethon lepturus. The sequence continues at coordinate 31,346 of NW_010551627.1, forward strand.
TCAGTACATAAAAACAACACAGGGAAAATAAACAGCCCACCCTTCACAATGTTGTAGGTTCTCCAACCCCTGAAAAAGAGATCAGCAAGCCATAAAGACACAGAAATCTTCACCAAACGGAGCCATGCAAGAGGTCTGCAAGCATCCACCTTTCCCACCATCTTTCTTCTCTCATGCGCCTCCAGGCTCTCAATTAGACATCTTTATTTCCAGAGTAAAGTAATCAAAATTTAAAACTGTATCAGCTGGTAAATAAATAATAGTAAGCATTTATAGGGATCATAAACTAAATATATTGCCACGATTAAAATAATGGCTATGTAAGTGAACAGCCTTCCACAATGCATTTCAGCTGTGATTTTTTTTCCCTGCTAATTCTACCAACTAAAACTGTAGTTAGAATTCATAATTAAAAAAAAAACCACAACACAGCTGCAAGACAGAAAGGAGCAGTAAAGCCAATGCATAATGAAATGGGTCTCTGAAATCAGCAGACAGTCGAAGACTGGAGGCCAGTCTCTGAAAGCATGGAGGCCGTGCTCTCACACAGGCTTGTCTCCATCATAGTCAGCAAGGTTACCAATGGAGCAAAGATAAGGCAGGTGAACCCCTCAGCCTTGGGAACACAAAAAGACCTCCTCCTATCCTAAGGCTTTGGGCTGCTCTGTGATGATGCCCTCTACAGCACCCTTACTCTCAAGTGCAGTATATAAAGACAGCAGAGCATCTACAGAGGAAATTCAACCACTTCATTTCAAGCACAGGGTCTGTGTTGGATGCTCTGAAGACTGCAGTGGTGGCACACACCAAATAGAAATGAAAATACTTTCTCTCCTTTAGAGAACACCCAAAAAGATAATTAAAATTACTTCGCGCCGTTGCCTGCTAATAAGCCATGCCTTGTCCTTCCAAAGCGTCAAATCTTCTAATAATAAAGTTAAGAAAACAGCTCTTGCACTAAAATCTTTATGAAATAATGCTAGCCCTTCTTTACTTTTTGGACCATAATCATTTTAATGTGCACTCAGTTATGATGGAAGTTAATGGTTTCTCCTCCCTCTCTGTCTCTTGGTGACTTGTAGCCATTCACAGTAGGAAGATGGATGTCCAGAAAGACAGATTAAACAACCATTTCTTTGGCAAGCAGGGAATAATAATTCTTGAAAGTAACAATACAGACGTTCTAAATTTTGATCATTCCATGTAACACAGTTTCCTCCACTTCCTGCAACAACGATCAAGTGCAGATCCTGAGAGCCAGGCCACATTTTTTGCCCTCTGGGGTGTGAGTTTTGTCTGTACAAACATCCTGGGACACAGCTCATTCTTAGTTCCCGCTTTCTTTTCAGGGGCGCTGTTATTTTATACAGTAGCTCTTTAATTGTCCATCTCCTCTTAATTAAGTCATCGGGTAAACTGAAACAGTGATAACTTTGCATGATGTCATTTTGATCTCTCATTAGTATTTAAGTCTGTCACTAGTTTAAGATGATAAAAATGAAAGATTAGTAGCTTGAGCTGGCATAAACTGTGTTCTCCTCTTACTACGAGGGAAAAGGATTGAACGGAAGGGTCAGGCTACTTCAGCTGCCTGGCCAGAAAACCAGCAGTCACTTCAGCAAAGTTAAGCAATTCCTCTCTATTTACAGCTAAACCCAGAGGCTGGAGTGATATTACCTGGGGGCACCAGTGCCTTCTCCGTCCACCTCGCAGCACGCCCCTTCAGCTGCTGGCAGAGCCCCGAGGGGCCCTCTCGCTGCTGACCTGCCTCGGCATCCACTGCTGCGGCACAAGCCAAAGGGGCATTGAAACGCTGGTAACTCAAGGAGGAAACAATCGTGGCCTTCCCACACTCATCTGCAGCATTTCAAATATTTTAAAAATTAAGGCTCAGTTCTGTTAGGAAATGGCACTAGCTCTTCTGATGCATCATCCTGAATAATTACTCACTAAACACAAACTTTCAAAGGGAACCGATGTAAGGGCAGTCTGTGTTGTGACACAAAGTGAGTAACTGGATGCCGTCTTTCTCTTTTGCTGTTTCTTGCATTATCATTTCCTTCCCTACTACTACCTACTAACTCAAACTTCTATGTCTCTACAATCAAAGGATGGTTACTGTAGGCAAAAATAAAAGATGACGACAAGTGGGAAGCAGCAAAGCTAGGAAGCATTCAGTGTGTATACAAAGATAAATTCACAAGGCCACATTTCTTTGTATTTTCTGGTTTTTACTTCAGAACTATGAATTAACATACCAGTATTTTGCCATTATTCCTGCCTGAACTTTTATTCTCCTTAAAGTTAAGCAGACATATTGGGCCTGATTCTCATCTCCGTCATGGTCCCATCACCCCAAGAGGGCAGGATGTGGGAGTCTGAGAACTATAGTAAATTCTGTTTATGACAAAGGTAGGTAGATAAAACTCAGTGCTTCCAGAAAAGAAACTAGGACTTTTTTGTTTAATTTGATACAGTTCACAATTGTCAGCTTACTTAACAAGAAACACATCACAACCAGGCAGGTCTTTGAGATCTATCAGAACTTGGCATCTGTCAGGGTGTGGTTCACCAATATTTCACTATTTTGACTCTACCTGTATAGCAGCCAAATTTCTGTCAAGAAAGCCTAAGATACGCATGCTGAAATGCATGCAACTGTATCAGTACACACACAGGGGGTCACAAGAGCTACACGAAACAGATGGTACTTCCCATGGCAGGGGCGAGGGTGCTCTCATCCATTTTGAGCCAAGAGTCTCAATAACTACCAGCACTGTCTTGTAAATGTATCTTGCGCCTCCTTACAGGTCTTGAAAAAGGTAGTTTTTATTCTTCTTCTTCTTTCCTAAATTAAATAATTGAACTGTGTGGTTGTTGCAAAAATTAATGTTTCCTCAGGAGAAGCAGAAAGGAAAAAAAGAAAAGAAGCTGCACTCTCTGCCAAAACTGATGATTTTGTCACTAGAAAACATGACTGGGATGGTACAGAGGCCAAAGATGAGGTACGCTGAGAAACAATCAGTACCACAACCCTACTCCAAACGCTAGTACAAAAGAGGGATGAGGCAGGCACGGGGAGAGCACCACGTACCCTTGTTGATACAAGCTGAATCCAAAAGGTAACATTGCTCCTTACGTCAATGTATTCTTTCGAATTGTTGATTACATTTCTAAAAAACATGCTGCTATGGCCAAGAGTACTTCTTCTAAAAGATTTTTAGCCCTTCATAGGGGATATAGAAAAAAAAAAAGAAAAAGTCCTTTCATACAGAATATGAACAAATAGTTAACTCTTACTGGAACAGCCATATGCTACTGCGAAATGCATTTAAGACTAAGAAACCTTTATAATGCAATGCGTATGGAAAACAACAGTAATAATTAAAGAGCAAGGCATAGCTCGCCTAATGGAGGCAATCCAAGTTGTACAAATATGATTTACACTTGATTTAACATAGTTTTTTGTCAATGGTATGTTTATAAAATAACAAACCTTAGAGGAATATGCTTTATGTACATCCTAGTAATTTTATTCCTGATTTGTAAAAAAAAAGTGTACAAAACAATTGTATGTAACAATCATTAATATCAACTTTCCCCCCCATTCTTATTATAATTTCCTCATACAGGTAATGGACTTCCACCAATTTCTGTTGACCCTCCCACTTGGCTTTTGAAGAAAACTTAAAAACATTGGAAAATGTCTTCAAGGACTGTAAAAGAAAAACTGTCATCAGCAGAACAAACCCACATGGGTAAACATTTCAACCAGTTTCTCCACTTATAGGGATCCAGGGACCCAATATCTCAGATCATTGACTAAGAATCAAATAGGCAATTTTCCCGAATGATACTAAATAAAGCTTTATTATCGACCAATAAATGTTTACCAGAGCTAAGAAGAGGTTGTTTGGCTTTAACCAACAAAAGCTGGGTAAAACCCTTCTAAAAGCATGGTAAGTAAAATCAACCCACAGTGTGACAAGAAATAGGAAAGTCCGCTGATCTGCAATATTTTCAATTAAGCTTCAAATCAGAGTGAAGGTGGGGCATAGGCCTGTGTGTCTGCAGATGCAGGGATCTTATTCGCTATGATTATAGCATGTTTTGTTAAAATCCTGAATGAAGACATGTTTCCCCAAAGCTCTGGCTTACTAACAACTCTGGAAGAAGGATGAATGACAGTGTCAAATCTCATCAAGCCAGAAAGGAAGAAGAATGCCAACAACTTGTCTAACCTGTAGATCAGAGGTTGTAGGATTCACTTGAATGAATACAATTTGAATCTGAGCATTTATTTAAAAGAATGATCCAGACAATTTAAGCAACTTTCCGAGATGGAGAACCAACCCACTGTAACATTTAGCAGGTTGCTCTACTGGTCAGTCACCTTCACTGTCCAAATATTTGCACAGATTTTATTTTCCCTCCATAAGAATTAATTTCTTACTGCCTATTTTTATAGGTCTGAAGTTATTTTGGGCACATAGGTGTGCCAAACCAATACCACTTGACTTTCAGTCTCTCTTTTATATTCTAAAAAACCTCCTACCCAATAGGTCTCGCATCACCGATATGTTTTGGGCAGAAACAAGGTGCAAATTCAAAACAAACATTTAACGTGAGAAAACTTCAGGCTGAGCAGGAAAGAATGCAGAATTACAAACTGGAGTCTGGCCAGAGAGGAGAAGACAGACAGAGAAACAAGCAAGAGAAGCTATGAGGCTTGGGGAGAAATACCTCCCCGCCCCAAAGACCCCCAATCCCCATTCCCAGTTCACAGAAAATACAGCGTTGGTGTCTACTCTTGCAAATGCTATTTATTCTTCTTAGGTATGTACCAGCCACAGCAAGTCGTTAATTAGGTGCCTTCAGAATTACACAGCTCACTAGTGCTCACCATCACACAACTTTGCTGGGCATGAACATTTCTACAGATGAGTTGCTCTGGACAGTAAAAATCAAAGGGTGGCTACGGGCAGCGGCTGCAAAGCCTGCTGCTGTGTGACCTCTCTCCAGTGGTTCCATGGGAAGGACTGAATGCCATGGACCATACCCTCCGATTTAGGGTTGACTCAAAACAGCATTGCAAAGCCAGTCTCAAAACATGTCTTTCACATGTTTTTGGGAGCTGCAGCTATTGAAATTATCACCTTGAAAGGTTAAGCTCCTCACTTCCACATTTTAGCATTAAAACCAAAATGGCAACAAAACGACTGGGAACAACATCCTTGATGTGGGGAGTGGGATGTCCCATGCCTGACCCATCAGACTCCAACTCAGAGCAGGGATTCAGTACTGACGCTCGTCCACACGCACAGGGAACCTAAGCGCATAAAGGACAGCAAAAAACATCTGAAACACCATCTGAACAATGTGATAATCTCAATAATAATCTGAAAACTCTGCTTGTAACCCATGCAAAATTACTGACATGGGTAAGGCAGATGACTAGTTTAGTACACATGCAGAAAATTAGGCTGTGTTTTTCATGTCTTTAATGGGACTGAACATTTCATTGATTTTTGTCCTTCATTCTGCCCAGTTGTTACATTACAGCATTTCAAAAAGCCCTCAACGTGCATGTTTTACTCAAATGATGTATGGGGATTGATTAGAATCCACACCAAAACTGCAGGAAGAATATAGCATCTATTCAATATGCTTGGGACCCAAACAAGAGAAATGGAGAGAAACCCTGTACTTGCAGTACAAAGGAAGAGGACGCAGTGGGGACACAACAGAGTCGAGGATGAAGGACTAGTCTGCAACGCTACAGGAGTGGCAAAGTCTCCTGTCCCCAAGTCCTCCTCGGGGGCGTCACATCACACCTGTTCCTGGGACTAATTCTCACCTCACGACCTTAACTTAGATGGAGTTATCCTGACTTGCATGGATGGGGGATCAGAACACAGCTCTTCAAAATAAGTTTTATTTTGTGTTTTCTTGTCTTGTGTCAGTGCCAATAAACAGGAAATACTTTGCTCTAAGATTCTTCTGGGCCATGTCACACTCCTTACACCAGACCAGCTACTAGCAGGCAGTGACTGACTGGCATGGGAAGGAACAGCCAAATTTCCACATCAGTTCTGTTACCTCATTACCAGGAGAGAAGAATAAAGATTTAAAAAAGAAAGTAGGTACAAACAACAGTTTTGGGGGAAGTTTAAATAAAACAAGGGGTCTACATGGAAAAAGTAACTCTTTCTACAAGTCTGTTATAAAAAAACAATGAAAGTTTCACATAATTCCATAGGCCAAGAAGGAATGAATGTCAAGCTAGCCTATGATACAGAACTCCCAATGTCTCAATACAATTCTGTTTTGTTATAGAAAAAATAATAAAATTACTGAGGAGCATTTGAAATGGATACCACTTTAAGGAAAGCAAGAAGGGCCACTAACAGAGCTTCATTAAATGATGTTCTCTACCACACAGAGGCGCGAAGCATGGAAGAACTGGAAACCAGATTTTTATCAAACCATCTCTGGAGGAAGTAGATAACACAATTCAGAAAATGGGAGAAAGATTTGGGAGTGCCGTCAGCAGATTTAGGGAGAGGAAAGGGAAAGCAGACAACCAAAAAAAAAAATCCCACGGGTGTAGAAAGACTTCAAGAGCATGGAAAATATTTCCAAGTTCAGACCTAGAATTAGATAAAGAGAGAAGTGGAGAACTTTTCACCTTAAGTGGCTTGCTTCACACAGGGTAAAAAAGGTGCAAGTGTGGCTGAAATACAGGAACATCTGGACTCTGTTAATTCCCAGTTATGCAAGCACTTGATCATCTTAATTAACCAAGCTTTGAGAACAGTCAGAAGGACAAAGATTAATTCTGTTTAACTGCATGAATAACACTTCTAAGAACAGAAGGGTCCAGCCTGCCCATCAGTCTGATGTATCAAGACCTAGTAGATCGGAAATGGTCTTAAGGAAGCAGCCACTTCTCAGCCCCACAAGGATACTATAAAGAAGAAAGGTTACTGCATAAAAACTTTATAGAAAGGATAAAAATACACCTTCTATTAAGCAGTACCTTCATATAAACATACATGACTACAGCTGTGCAGGTACAACTCAGTCCTCAAAAAAAAAAACCCCAAAACCTAGAATAAACCTTACATCACGGTCTATTTTCTGTTTGCTCAACTATTTTTCCCCATGCTGCTGCTGCCCACCACCTTGCACCATCCTCACCCATGCCAAGTTCCCATGACTATTTGCTCAGCGAGCCCCATGCTAACACTTGCACATTCAAGATCACTCCCAGCTCTCCTAACGAGGACAGCTCTCCCTTGAAGCAGAGACCATTTCAGTTACTGAAAAGCCTTTTCCACTGTCTTTTCCAGTTTTGGCCAGAATAAACTTCTTTTCACAGCTGCCTGTCCAAACAGCTCAGGTCTTACATCACATCACATCTGACTGCTCACCTAAACTACCTAAACCGGCTAATTTTCTAGCTTGCTTCCAACACTCACATTGCTGACCAGGAGGTCTTGAGCGCTTGCAGCCTCCTTCCTGAAGGCGAATGGAAAGTTCGAACAAGAGCTTAGTCTGTGACTAGCCATTCTCAGGGTTTAATTCTGCAGTAGCGTGCATCTCTATGTATTTTACATTGAGGTTTCAACAGAGACACCATTTTCTTAAAGCTCTCAATGTTTCATGCTGCTGTTTTCAGAAGTTTTGTGGTCTACCCCTCTATTTTACTCTGTCATCAGGCAGTAGGGGACCATTTTCTGCAAGGAAACTGTTTTGTCAAACATCCATTCATACCTACCAGATGACAAATATATACAGCAGAGCTGCCCCTATTTCTGCTCATAGGTTGGAGTTCACACCCTGGCCTTTGTCTCTAAATGAGCATCAGTTTTGCGACTTCGTTGTGTTCGTCTGACGTTTTTGTTAACCAGTACGTAAACACGGTACCAACACATCAGACTGCTTTGCTATCCAGCTATGGTGATATAGCTTTCATGTTACTCATCAAAGTTTTACTGCACTGAAGTTGTGTTTAACATGCCATGAAAATAATCAGTTTGTGCATTACATCCCGCCCGCCTGCTAAAAGCCAGAGTACAGCTGCTACTGCACACCGGCAAGCAGACCTCTGCCACCATGGTTTCAGGTTATTGCCATAAATTTGGGTTTATATCAGCAAACTAAAATTTAGGTTTTCTTCCAATATGGCATTATTATTATACCATTATATTGATGTATAATTATTATGCCACTAAATGCATCTTTGAAGGCAACTTTCACCTATTCGAACAGTATTGCAAAATAAGAACGTAATTATCTGTTCTGCTATAAACACATTTTTAATAGCACGCTTTTTTTTTCTAAACACTTTGAAGCTGATGAGGCAATAAAGCATGACACACAGAATGAACATAATACAGAAGCAAAGCTCAAAGTATTATAACATTATATTTTTATAGCAACAATATTCAGCCACAATAGTAAAGCACTTCAATACAGACCTATGTCACTTACAAGATTAACACAAAGGGGTTCTGTCAAATAAAAGTACTTTAGAAAATTCGTACGCGTAATATTTTCTCCTACATTACACATAAAAATCAACATATTAACGCACAATAAAATATTAAAACAACGGCAGCTTTGCACCTCATACAAGCCTGTGCCTGTAAGAAATTGCTGAAGGAGGACTGGCAGCAGCACGGCTGTGCGCTCTGGCCGATACTCTGCACAGCCACACTCATGCGAAGAGTTTCCCCGGCTTTCAAGGCGCCCTTCCCTTAGGTTTTGGGGCAAGGAGGGGGAGTTTACGTGCCATCCCAGACTGCTCGGACCTGGCCTTCCCAAAGATTACAGCCACTGCAGCCGCACAGCAAAACAGCAGCTGGCGGCGATGGCCGGAGAAAGGGCAGGGTTTTTGAAGGATGGTTGGAGGCAAACCGTTTCGGAATGCGAGAGGGTGACTGTCCTTGACATTTGCAAACTGGCAAGCGCTGCACAGCAGCGTCCAGGCTGCAAACATAGACTACTTCTAGGTCCTGCAGCTAGAGTTTAGCAGTTGTTCCCTATTTAGAAGTTCACAACTGCATGTCTTTAACCACATACTTTTACGAACTACAAAAGGTACCAGTCCGCAAGTCCAGCTCCTACAAGAAACCAGTCATCCTCTAAGTACCCTATGGCTAATGTTTTACTCTGGACGCTGGCTTCCTGTCATAAAAGTAATCTGAATTCCAAGCATTTAAAAAATGATGACTCAATTTCAAGAGAGATAAGGCTGGTTTACAGGGAAATTATAAGATTTAAATGTTTGTGTATGCGTGTGTACATTTATATGTGCCCACATTTAGAATCATTGTGCACACACGCACAATGCACGGGGCTCAGAAGTCTATGCCTTCCTATTTCTGAGGTTTTGTGAACAACTGGGACATAACTTCAAACTTCTCTATCTTAACAATCAAAAAATAAACAAAAGAGATTTAAAAAATACAGACATACAGAAAGGAATGTAGAAGTCTCACCTAAATACATGACTCCAAGAACTAAGGCTTTCACAGTAAATATTGTATAACTCATGATAAGTTTACAGGAGTTACCAGCGCTGCAATGAGATAATAATTTTCTCAGTTTTTATCATTAGGAGATACATTCTTTAAGCTAGAATGGATAAAATTATACTGATAACCAGACTTCAAACTATGTACACGCTTTGACTTGGCAATACTGTAGTACAGAAAAAGGAGGGGAAAAAAAATAAATAGTAGTTATCCCTCAGAAAGTTACCCCTGCCGAGATTTAGCATACCCATAATTTTGCTGCTCTAAGCCTCTCCTGAAAAGGCCCTTGCTAGCATGGGGAAGGGAGAAGACAATAAAAAACAGAGGACAGAAGTAGGTTACAAACATTACCCATTTAAACTGCTAATGGCAAGCTCTGCTGTTATATTTTCATCATTGCTTTTTCTGCAAATTACTTTTATCAGTGATAATTTAGCTTTTATTTCATTATCCGGCACAGCAAACTAAAGGAAAACAGATTTGTTTTACAGCAGCTCCAGCACTTGCTCTGTCCATTAACATTGACAGACGAAGGTAAATTAAAGCTCTCAGGCCACATTTTCAGCATACATGGTACTGAAACCTCCGTATCTAACCAAGATGTGTTTCTGAAAGAGAACAGAGCGCATGTTAATGCTTTTATTTTCTCCACGCAGTTAATGGGAGTATTCATATATTTATATTTCATCTATTTTCCCCATTCAGTCCTATCTGCCTCCAAAAACATCTCTGGGTAATTGGGGAGATTCAGTATTTTAAACATGGAAATTACTACATTTCAGTCAGTTGAACAGTGAAATAGTGCTTTCCTTCCTTCCAGTTTTCTTAAGACCACAAAACCACAGAGAAGTGGTGTTTGATTAAAATATTAAATATGCATAAAGAACCCTTGGAAGATGTTATGTTTTTCTAATGCTCCTCTTCATCCTTTTTTTTAAGGCATGTTTTCAGATGTTCTACTCACTTCAGTAGAGGAAACAGATTGCTTTATAACTTTCATCTAAAATAATAAACTTATTTATAGAAGCTAATGTAACTACACAGCTGTTCTGGGCAAACGGTGGCCTTTCCATTTAAGTGATAATATAATGGCTTCGATTACAAACAATTTTGCAAGCACCAAAATATTATCGACTGCTCTAAAAGTGCAACTAATAGTCATTAGTAATAGCCATTCTCCTAAGTAATAAAGTCACTTCTGCTCTTGCATGAAATATCCTTTCACCTTTACTTAACAAAAAAGCCATATCCGCAAAACAGAATTTCAAAGTCTTAACTGACAGACAGATGTTCTGGCTTGCTTTGAAGACTGCCTGTGCTATCACTAAAAAAAATGATAATACTTTAGTTCTAGATATTTGGGATAGTTTTAATTTGTGATATACAGACCACATAAAAGGGTTCTTTCTCAAAGGCAACAAATAATGTCATTACTGGTTGTTCAGTCTGAAATTGCCACCGCAACCCAAGCATAAACATTTATTAACATATAATGCAAAATTAAAAGCTAGTGAAAAAGTATGTCAAAGAAAAAATATTCCACTTTGTAAAAGCAAAATGAAAGAGTTCTGCTACCATAATTACTTTAATGACTATTCAGTTTTGTGACAAATTACCCACAGATACTGTCAAATGCCATTTCATTTTCTAATAAAAATTTTATTTTTCTTAGAATATAAGTTTTTTTAAAAGCCCAAGATAAATTTAGTTTAGTTTTTATGTCCCTTTAGCAATCATTACATGACCAATTACAAACAAATTTTACTGCTGGGGCAGGTCACTGATGAAAATAGATTAATATTAAAGCGCGTGGAAATTTGGAAGAGCAAGAAGAATACTTCTTGGACTACCACCAAGGCAATTTCAAAGCACAAACATGAATATAATTTAATCACTTCCTTACAAGCAGGCTTGGCTACAGGGCTCCCAAAGTAACGATAAAAATGAAGTCACAGAGAATATATTTTAAGAGGACCTTTACTGAGAGGGGGGAGGAGGAAGAATATGGTAGTTGAATATTTTTAACCAGCTTTTCACAGATGGGTCTAAATCAAGCTCTTACGATTCTTCCCTGTCATAACCCACTACACAGGTCAAAGGTTGAAGCTTTCCCAGAGGTTCACTGTGCATAACACAAACACTAAAAGTTCCCCAAATTTAGTTTTTATATAGCAGCAAAAGTGCTGTGGACATTTACGTCCCATACAGTCCCATTGGTATGAACAGGGCATAAGCAGGACAGGCGAAAGCACTAAATCTCCACATTTTTCATTAGTTTCTTTACTCCTGCCTGCAAGAGTTAGTGCTTCTTACATGCTTTAAAATGTGCTATGCAAGGGTGACAAAACAAATCCTTTACTGCAAACATAGAAATATTTCATCATAAAAAGTGTACTCTTTTCTAATGTATTAAAACTATTAGTGATCTGCTATTAAGCATTACAAAGGGATTTGTGGGCGCTCAGATTTCTTTTTTTGTTTTGAGTAGAGGTCCAATGAATAATCCGCGTAATTTGAGATTGTGAGCTGTGCAAGCTGGACTGGAGGAACAAGTTCAATATCCCGCGGCTAACCTGGGGGAATCCTGGGGATGTACAGCTGGTGGGAGCTTGGCCACTCCACCAAAGCTCAAGCCTTTGGCTCTTATGCCAGGCATCTGACCTGTGTGCTATTCCATGTCTATAATTTATCTTAAAACAACAGCAAGGATATTGGTAGGAGAGGGAGGGCTGTTGAATGAGTGTGCTGAACTGTCTAGGAAATCATCATTCCAACTGCGGTTAGGACTCGTTCTTTCTAGAACTGTCTCCAATCAACCAATAAAATTAAAAAAGCCCTTTCCTTGAACTTTTTGAAACACTCCAAAAACAATAAAAGAGCCAGTATATTGGAGATTGTTCCAGAAGGAGCCACCAGCACGATCAAAAAGGCAAAGAGAAACTACTGAGTTTCACAAGACATTATCATCAGCAAACTCAATTTAGGGAGGTTTTTCTGCCCGAGGCTGTTTATACAGCATTGGGGAAGAGCAAAGGGACATTAATGATGCTGTTGCACAGCCCCACCAGGATCAGGGAAGAGTTGAAGGTCCTGAGGACGCAAGTCTCTTGCTCCACCAGCCACCCGCCCTCCAAGACATTTGCTGTGGGCACGCAGGTGCTGCAGCAGCCATCGTCAAACACCTGAAGGTTAAAGTCTTCACAATATGATGTGAATGAGAATTTAGCTTCAGCTGGTTTTGTGAATATAGTCAATACCCGTAAACCTATCCTTTTCACACTCAGGCGATCTTTGACATCACCATGCCCTACAAATATACAGAACTTGTTCGGCACACGATGATGTTTCAAAAACAAGAACAGCATCGTAATTATGGTTTTACTTTGTATATAAGTACCGGTAACCACAAAATACATTTAAGGCTATTTGCTGTGTATGCAATTCTATCTCGCACATAAACATCCCTCTCTCTAAACAGAGCCTGTTTCCCCACATCAGCTAGCCTGGTGCTCCCCCAGCTTTTTGGAGCGCAGATCGCCACCTCTTCTCCTCATTCCCTGCCTACACCAGCACTCTCCTGCCTGTCAGTGCCTTGCTTGTCCCGCAACACCCTACAAATGCCCATCACAGACTTTACGCTTTCCAAATGATAACAGATGCATAGAAGAGTCTCGGCACTGGCATATGCTAAACGCCCTCAGTTCTTCGGTGAAGTCACTCTGCAGAAAGCAAATGCAAATTACTGCCTTCCATACATAAGGCACGGTCCTGGGGACCTTGTTATTAAATCATTAACCTTAACCTTTTATTTTATCTGTTTCCAGCATTCAAATGTTGCTAGAAATAGACTGTGTTACTATTTCCCCATGCTGCAATTTGTTACCAAGTATTTCTCTCCGTTGATTGAACAGTAACGAACAAACGAGAGCACCCATTTTTAAGCAACAAGAAAGGTGTTCAGCAATTATTGCAAAAGTTAACAACAGGATCCCCATAATCCTTGCAAAAATCTGTTTGTTCATGATTCTTATTCAATCCCTGAAACAAGAATTTCAAAGAGCACTAGATGCTGTTTTCTCTGCCTTCCAAGGCTGTAACTCTGCACCCTCATGATGCTCCAGTTTATCAGGAGATGATGCTAGCCATGGCTAGTATCTTATCTCTGTAATCCCCCAGTGTTAGGCCAAGGCTAGAGTTGTGCTAGGGCTGTGTAAAATGTGCTTTGCTGTGGAAAAAAAACACACGACATTTGGAGAAAAGGTGGAATAACTCTTGCAATAGTTATGGTTGCTAGTAGCAAATGTTTATTTTCCTGCAAAACAAGCAAAGCAGAAGCAACAAACTTATTTATTTCATAAGAGCCCTTATTACCCATCCGACAAAGTTGATTCATACATACACTGATGTTAGATACACAACGATGAGCATGTCTGCTCAAAAAGCATGTATGGCCACTGAAATCACCAGGAGAGGTTTTTGCTGACTATTTGGATACAGTGAAAGCAAAGCTTGTTTGCCTCTTAAGGTAATTTGTGCCCCTGCTTCAACCCTTTCTACCCTCTTGGGGTGCCCTTGTCTAGAGAGGAATACACAGCAATGGCCCTGGTGGGCCAGGTGAGAGGTTGATGTAGCCCAGCATCTTCCCATCAGCCCATTTCAATCAGCAGACACCTAGAGAAGGACATAGAAAGCCAACTGATGCTTCCCCAAAACATTCTCCCAGCCCCCACACGCTTGTCCATAGACCTTCACCTGAGTACTGTCCTGAAGAAGGTCAGTTCAGTGAAACCTCTAGTGGCTACAGATGCTTTTGATGACTGAAGTCTTAGCATTTACCCAAGCCTCGCAAAACTCTTTGAAACTACATGCTGTGGTAGGCCAACATGACGCTCAGAGCTGACACTGCTCATCAGCTTTCTTCACAGCTCATGGTCCTGTCCTGCCAGCCCTCCCATGTAGCAGGTAACCTACAGCAGTCTCATCAGGAGAAGTTCATGCTGGTGAACAGGGCTCCGCAGGAAGGGCAGAGCCCCCTTGTCCCTTCCCAGCCCCCAGGCAGACCTGGAGCTGCATATGCCACCTCCACCCAAAAGACAACCTCGCCAAGCCTGCAGGAGCACTAGCACCAGCGAAAGAGAAGTGCACCTCTTGTCCTCTGGTAAAGCTCCCATTGCATTAAGCTTTTCTTTGCCTTCGTTTCAAAAACGCTCCCCTCCTTGCTTATTAAAGGAACCAGAAATTAATTTTTTTTTGTGGTTTAGAGAAACTGAAATGTGAAGACTGTGTAAGATGCCATTGTTCTTTCTGGGACTTTTTGTTGACATCTCAAAAAGGTGTGTTTTCATAATTTTATTCCTCCCCCCCTCCCGTATTATCCCCTAATGCTTTTAAAATGCAAACAAAAACCAATGCGTCATAAGTGACAGTGATATCTACTATTCACTTCTTGATCTGGCAGGTCTGACAACCAGAGAGCTTTTCAGATCTCTATTTTTTGTAGTATGGCTAAGGCTATACTTCCTCACCATAGCATATGCTAGGTTTTAATGTTAATCTTACAGTTCTTTCATTTCACTTTTTCAAACCACATCCATTTAAGCTTTTTAAGCGTACTTAAACACACAAACGTACTAATTGTTGTTATTAAGACCTATCCTCTAAGAGGCTAAGCATACTGCATTACTACTTCAGACAGTAGGAGAAGCTGTTCCAAAACTCCCGAGGTCCTCAGTACTCAGCAAGACCGGATGTTACTGTATACAATAAAATTCTTATTACACACCTACAGCATTCCCTCATGTGCACAGCTCCCTAATTACAGCATACAAGTCACAATATTGCATGAGACGTGGCGCATTTTGTGGTGACATCACAAGTTTGGCTTTCCCTGCTGACAGACTACAGCCTCTGGGCAAGTTCATTAAAAAAAATTAAAGTTTTAAGAATAAAATAAAATAAAGTAAAATAAAATAAACTATCAGCAACTCTTTCTCAACTGTGATACTCATATGAGGAGTATCTAAATAAAGTCAGAAGGATGTCCCATTCCCCTCTGCACAACACCGATGAAGAGGGGTTTCCAAAGGTCGCCCACTTTGCCAGCTGCAGAACACAATTCATGAAAAACGCTCTAATGCTCTTTGGCACTGTAAGCATAACCCCGTTTCTGGTGTTTCCAGTCAGTCTTTACACAGTCTCTTCCGCAGATAAGAAGTTTATTCTTGCTCCTGTAAAAGCTCAGCCTGAGAAACACTGAGCAAGATCTTCAGCTACAGGAAGGGGCAGGCATGTAGGGCTGAAAACACCCAGCGCGAGGCAAGCTGCTCCCTTCTGCCTTTATCTGTGAGCACAGGCATTTTGAAAGCGCGTATCTGCCCTAACCTGTCCTTCAAAGGACGGCGGTATCTCACCGCACCAAAAGCGGAGTGACGGAGGCTGCTGTACCCCTCGGAGATATCTATCGCTCCCCTCCTGTGGCGAGACACGTGTGGATTGGCGATCAGCGTCCTTAACGCGAGCGCGCATGAAGCTCGAGACGTGGCGGTGTACTTCGCCACGCAAGCGACACAGGGTGTTCCCCAGCTTCGAAAGTAGATTACTGCATACAGCTACACGCTTGTTTACTTGACAGAGATCCATATTTAGACACGTATACAAGTGCACAATCTTGAGCTCTTTATTGAGAGAAAACGCCCACTGAATGCAGGGGGTATGTGTCTGCCTGCGCAGCTGAGGATTAAACCCTTAAATCTCATGCAGTACCCATTTGCACATTTCTAAATCATCCAACAAAAAGAAAAAAGAAAAGTGGAAGAATATGACCATCTGACTATGGACCTCTCCAACACTCAGCTACATTTAGATTCAGAGAGCATGCGTGCCTCTAGCATTGCTGATGCTCGCACTATGGCTCACTTTGCAATAGAGGCTTGCGATTCTTCACCATGGTTGAGCCCATCTATTTTGACGAAGAGTTTCTAACCTCTTTATTCTACATGCTGAATAATTTTCCAACTCTGTGACCTTATAAGCCAAAACATTTTTTCTGAAATCTTTTAAAAACTGCTCAGATGACTTACAGGAGGGGCAAATAATTTTTTTAGAAGAAACAGATTGTCGGGTCCTAAAACTTCTCTCTTAACTGCTTCCATTTAGAGAGGAAATCCCTCTTTACTGACCATGAACTGTGTTCTCTAGCTAAGTAATGCTCAACCCCAACACCTTTTGTAATTCTTATGCTTTTTCCTTAATCTTAGGGCCAAGCCAGCATCAGTCTACTTCTACTATGCAATTCATACTTCATTGGCTTATCCAGGACTCCAAACCCATCACTGAGAAGGAAGCTTGCTACTGGCACACAAAGTGACTTCTCCATCACCAATAAAAACACGTTGAGGTGAAGCTGGTTTATTCGGCATCCATGCTGCTAGAGCTGTATGGTCAAGCCATACTAGGAACTCGGCTTTGCATCCATCTGCCAAAAATGCAGTGTATTTACTACACTCACTCCAAAAGTGTTGGTACTCATAATACTATAAAATGGTCTGCTACATGTCAGTAGTATTGCCACTATATTATTTGGGCAATTCTCCAAGCATTATATTAGCTAGACTGCAGTCATTAAAATGTTGTTCCTAAGAATACAAGGCAATAAACCACTTTATAATGACCAGAAAATCTGCCTCATAATACACATTAACCAGGAAAAGGGTATTTTCCATTAAATTAATCAGATTAATAGATAGTGTTGCAAGAAGTCATGTGTAGGCAGCATGAACTTTTTGATGTCAAAGTTACTATGACAACTGGATAACCGGGATTCATGGAAGAGATGATGACATGAGATGATTTAAACAAAACCTCACATAGCTATGATGACTAAGTCAATTCTAATGCTTTCCCTTAAAGTGATTCTTCTGCTACTTCTCAGCAGATAGCATTTAACTGGAAGATCATTCAAGATCCGAGACCTACATCGATAAAGTCTATTGAGTAAGTTTACAAACACGCTGAAGTGACTATTTTGTAATCTTTGCTCTTCAGCTTTTCAAAACCACGCCAGGAACAGGGTTGCCGAAGAGTGGGAGTGACAGTTCAAAAACTGCATTTAGAAAGGGGGTCCTAGAAAGTGTCATGTTAGATGAGCATCTTTCTGAAAATAATTTATGGACAAAGCTCTGTAATTACACACAGTGTTATATATATAAATACACACGCAAACACAAATATTTAAAACATCATCAGTATAAATGCAGAGCTACATGGCACAAAGTGCTATGAAATTCATTTCCAAAACATATATGCAAATAATCCAGGATAATAAATGGTAAACGTTAATAAATACATTTGCTTCAACAGTAATGCTAAATTAATGCATATTTTAACAGCAGACAGTCACAGAAACAACTTGTGTGGAAGCATTAAAAATCAGCTGAATGTAAAGACTATTTTCTTAAATACCTTGACTTGCTCTCCTTGTCTTAAAATAAATACTTAGGATACCCGGAGCACATTTTCAAGGCAAATGTAAGGACTTCTAACCGAGTGACTACTAGCAATAATGAGAATTTCACAATGCTCTGAAAACAATTCGATACACTGCTCACAGTGCTGCCTCCCCCCCTTAATTAATGCCTATATTTGTTACAGAAATCAGAGCGACAACGGTGCATATGTCAAAGGCACAGTCAATCCGAAGTCATGCCTCGCGCTTATCTCGTCACGAGGCTGCAGCAGTCAACTTTATTGCCTTCAGTCGTGTCGGCATCGCCGTACGCCCCCGCCGTCAGCGGTTTCCCCGTGGAAGGGCGCTTCCATCGGCGTCACTGCCGGGACACCTCCTGCCACTGACATGGCTCACCCGCACGTTTGCAGGACTGGCCTTTTAAAAAGTCAACTATAAGCGGGGCAGTGACCATATCGAGCCGCAGTTATACAAGAAGCGAGGAAATATTATGCAAGACCACAGGAAGTCAGAGGAGACAGCATTCTGGGCAGGCCTGGCAAGGAGTCTGTGTGAACTTCAGCTAACAAGCAAAGCTCGGTCATTGGCGCCAAATTCAGCAGAGAACATTCCCAGTGCTGCGAAGGATAACACTCCCCATGTTTTTGCCAGTGGGCTACGTTCCAGGACGCCATGTACCTGATGAAATGCAGATAAACCCGGGTCTTATTTTTCTCCAAGTCTTCACTTATTTTTAAAATTTGGAGCATATTTTTGTCCAATGTTTGTTAGAAGTGGCAAACAGTTTGTTTTCATGGCTTTGCTAATAGACTGCTTGTTCTTACGCTCCCTGTAATTTCAACTACAATAAGTGACCTACAAAGAAAATGTTCAGCAGAAACCTCATTTTTTCCAAGCATCTTGCCCATCTCTACCTCAAGCAGCTCTGCTAATAGGATACGGGAAGGTTATGGATTCCTCTTCCCTTGGCATTTTGGAATGACCACTGCAAGCAGACTTGGCGCAAAAAGATGACACCCACCTTGCACACTACTATACTATTTTAATCCGCTTCCATGCGGAAAGTAAGTGGGGTTTTTTGCATTTTTGAGAACTACCTCATGCAGGTCCTACTTGGAGAAGACATTCATTAAAATGCAGCAAACTGTTTCCAAAATGGTGGGAAAAAACTAGCCTTAATCTGGCAAACATTCATCATCTAGTAACACATGAGTTCAGGTTAAGTTTTATGCTTTGCTCTAGGATTCACCTTTAAAACATCAACGATAAAAGGCTGGAGGTGGGAACCCATTTTGAGGTTCACACACATACACACTGCCAAATAAGAAGCGCAGCATGCAAACTCTTACACAACACAAAACAATCACAAAACAATCACAAATTGTGATGAGTGTAGACAAAGCATTCTCAAGAGAATCGATTTTACGTTTGTAATCGCCCTCAAGAAACACACAATAGCGCTCTCCTTCCAGTAAATACATAATACAAACAAAAACCAAACAGTAGTAGTGCCTCGACTGGGGGAAGTGATTCTGAGAACTATAAAAGATCTCCAGTAGATACTGATTGCCAACACCAAGGAACTGATTTTAAAAGTTTTCATCATTACCATCGCTTACGGGAATGACGAACACACGCAACTCTTAACAAGAGATTCCTGCCTTCCTCACGGTTCACACATGAAAAGGTTCCCATAACTTACTGCTTTTGCAAAAATAATTAAACGAGCACCGCAGCAACACAGGAAAGTGAAAATGTTAGTGGTGACAATGCCTTCATTGTTACTGCCGGTATAACAATGCCCAAAATTAATCATGAACTTGACAACCAGCACCAAATGCACACACAGTTGGACCTCTCCAACCAAAACAGACCTTTCTACAGCTGGATCCAGAGTTACAGCTGTTCAGTTGTTTCTCCAGCTGAAGAGAGCAATTCCTGTTCAGCACAAAGAAGTCCAAGAGCACTTCTCAGAGCCCGAGTCAAGCATACACTGGTGGTTTTAATGTGGCCAGTCTAAAACATCTTGCAGTATCAAGTGTTGGTATTAATCATAGTTGCACAGCAGTTTCTTGCATTTGTCCAAAACCAGCAAGGTCTTAAGCATACTGAAACACTCGGGAATACCCAGAGTAAGGAAAACATTTTATCTGTATCCATTTCTACCAAATATCAAGGCAAATATTTCCTGGTTACAAAGTCGCTGGTCTCTAAAGGGGAATGCACTTGCGCTGCAGCCTTTCCCCGATGCAATTACAGCACTGTTTCTGAACACCTATTCCCAGGAATTTAATATCCTTGGGATCTTCACAGCTCTCTCAGGAATGGAGACAGAGAGACACCGTAACAATGTAAACCTTGACTTTAAGAAAAAAAAGCTAGAAGAGGATAGTTCTTCTAATCACTACCTCATCTTCTATTAAAGTAAATCTTCTACTAAAGTTTCTTTTGATGACTGCGCTTCCCAGTAGTTTAAAGGCAACAGTCATCCAGCCAAATTCCTTTTCTGAACTTCCCATATGCAATTCATAGTCAGCTACAACAAACTAGAATACACCTGCCACCACAAGCAGTAAAGCATTCACTTTCTCTGGGCAGAGGGGAGATGTTCTATGACTCTCAATAGTTCTATACCTCTCAATAGTTCTATACCTCTAGGTTGAGGACTCCTCTTTTATTTTCCTTCAGAACAGTAATTTCATATTCCACAGCTTTACTGCATGTCCTACAACAATGCTTGGTATGTGAGCAAACTAAATAGTTTTGAAACAGAGTGTACTGAAGTAGATTTGCCCACCAAATATTTCCTTCTTACCACTTTGTAAATCAGAATTTACTTCCTACACAAGTAACAGTATAAGAACAGATGCTTGCTCTGCTTTCTTCATACCTTACTGAGTGTTTGACCATTTAATTTGCTTAATCCATCAGCTAACAGAAGTAGAACCCAAGTGGAACGATCATGAAATTCCCTTTTAAGAGAGATAAAGATTCACACTACATACAGTTTTATACAATATTTTCCTCAAGGGGTATTTTCACAAAGCAGTACCCAGAGGTCTCCGGCAGGAACTGAACCTCATTTTGATAAAAGTTCTGGACGTATTATCAGACTTCAAAGATTTTAGAACTGGAGCTGTTTTGGTACAAAAGCCAGCGCACTCAATCTGTTAAATAAGGTACAAACAGAAACCAAGAAACCCGACCAACAGGAGCACACAGCTCAATGCACAAATGACTCGATAGGATCGTTCCATGGCTGTAACTTACTCAAAATGCAATACAACATGAAATCATTTTATGCTTGCACTGTATTCATTACATCAACTCCCTCTGGAAGAATGCTCTAGAACAACTTCATGTTGGGATGATTTGTTCTTAAAGCTCTTAACAGATCAGGCTGCAGACACCATTCCTCTTTCAGCTCTGTCTTGAGGTGGACCTCTGCTCCACACTAGCCACTGCTGCACCTGAAATCCTTACTGTGACCAGCACAGCAGGCTTTGCTCCCTGCTCATTTTGTTCCCCAAGTTGGAAGAGCACGTAAAAGTCACTACTTTTTGAATACACACCATTTGCTGTCATCTGCCTCCTTTAAAATAAATTTTTTAAAAAGTCAGAAAGCAATAGTGCTGGTGACTGTGGTTCGTTGCTTCATGCTTACCTTTAGAGAAGCTGGAATTTACTTATATCATGTTTATGGTGGTGTTTAGGTTTTGGGGGGTGGGGGTGTTGCCCTAAGATTTGGCAGGCAAAGGGAAAGGAGCGGTGCTATACAGATAACACGGCTTCTCGCATTATCTTCTTCGGGGCCTGCATGTACAGCGTGCAAGGCTGCCAATAAATGCCTGTATAAAACGTTAGGCTTTTCTCAATGTCTTTTCTTTACACTGAAGAACGTGCCTGCTCCCTCTTCAGGCCTGCCCTGCCACCCATACCCAGGAGAAGCCTCAACATGAATGGAGATCCACAGGCTTCAGTCTATGCGGTCTATATGCAGGAGCTTGCGTACACTAACCTCTAAACTCATGTCAGACTAACCCTCTAAATTCAGTACTGCTTTCCTTTCTTGCAGCTCTCAGTTCAAAGAAACTGAGAGCAAATGGTTGCCAGCTGAAACCCTACTGAACTCCCCACCTGCAGAAAAGACTGGTTTTGGTGTGATGGTCAAACCCTCTGTTTTGTTCTTGTCGCCCCATGGGTTGCTCGCTTGCCTGCTTCATGATGAAGTCTGAAAAAATAAGGGGTTTTATCATCTCCCAGACACTTTGAGGGCATTGCAATCCCCTGCCACTATCACCCCATCTCCTCAGTTGCTTGGGACATCTAGATTGCACATGGATCTTATACAATCGGAGGGCCAAATTCAAAGGTGAAGCAAACTAAGGTGTGCGTCACACATCAACACATGGGTGTAACCTACATATTGAGGGATAATATGGAGTAGTGTAGTAAAAAAAGCAATTAACCAGGCAATGTAAGAAGAGCTAACCAAACTCCTTCATTTGACAACCCCTGTTTAAGCGTTTTCAAGTTGGGTTTATCACACAAGCGTCTTGCCAACATCACTGCAACATTGTGTTAGGCGTAGAAATAGAAAGTCCCTACTTTAAAAAGTTTACAGTCTAAACAAATAAGACACACAAAGGGTGGAAGGAAGGATATACTACCATCCCAGTTTTCCAGACTGGGGAGCGAGGATAATGACAGAGATCAGCCACCTCATCCCGGCTACATTACCAACCCAGTGCCCCCAGTCCCTAGCAGGAGAAAGAGCCAGAGCCGGGCGAGCAAGGGCTTTCAGAGAGAGGGTGTGGAGGGGAAAGGCAACAGGAGATGCAGCCGCAGAGGCCAAAACTGCTTGCTGAAGCTGCTGTTCAGCAGCCAGGTCAGCAACCAGATGCAGCTTTCTCAGCCAGCTCTACCGAGAGTGGCAAACAAGCTCAAGAGACAATACCCAAGAAATGGTTTTATTCAGCTTCACTGTGCTTTGGCCCAGGTCCCCAAGCCAAAGAGGCTTTGTTTGGGCCAGCTGCATGGTTAACAAACAAAAGTAGGGTTGGGGGGTTTGTTTTTTTTAAAATGGGAAATAATGGTTGTTTTGAAACACCAGCATTAAGTTTCCCTCAAGATAGCTGCACTTACTTCTATTTCATTTTCAAGCCAGTACATGTCTAAGAGAACGGGATAGTCCCCTTTTGTGAATCATTGGGCACATAAAATACAGCTTTGCTGTTATGTAAAAGCCAGCAGCAGCGTTAAGACAACTTCAGCACAGAAAGGATGTTCCCATAAAAATGTCTCTCCAATTAGCAATGGCAATAAACACATCCTTCAAACAATTTTCAGGGGAAAAACGAAGAACTGCAGTTATAAACAGTAACGGATAATCTTACAGCTGCAGCGCAGAAACAACCCACCCGCAGCTGAACCAAGCTACATTCCATTAGTCAAAAGAGCAATCTTCCTCCAAATCACGCATGTACAAGTGCTGCGTTAAGCAACACAGGGGGTCACCCCCACCCAAATGTCTACCTTTTCTTAAAAATTAAGTAATGCTATTTTGTTAAGACCAGGCATCATCAGCTTGGCTAGATGCAAGCGAGCATCACCCATCTCATGTGCAAAAGTTGGCAAATTCTAACTCTGCATTCCCTGATGTACGTGAGTCAGCTTAAAGGATGACGGGAAACGGGTCTTCTGGGTCAATAGGGAGATACACTGGAAGAAGTAAACCAAGAGAGTAAACCAAGAGCTTCATTCGTCATGGACTTCCTTTGCGACAGAGGTTCCCTCTGAGGGGGGGATGGGAAAACCCAGTGACAGCTAGAGCCAGTGGTAAGCAAAGCCCTGCTGCTCCTCCAAAGGCCGCTCTTCGCTCCTGGTGAGGGCAACGTGCAGAGACTGTTCCCAAAGGCTCACCCCTTCAAGAGAGCCTTCCCAGAAGAATTAAAATCACATAAGCTCTACAGGGAAAATACCAGAAGAGTTTCCACCAATTTCCAATCTTCTCTCACAGGTTATGAAACACACTGGAGGCAACAGAGTCCTTAGTAAAAATCCTGGAGTGGAGTATAGCTATAATTGGCCACTGCGTTTGTATTCCAGAGAAATACTTCCTAAGGAGTTGTGATGTGATAAAGCCACTTACATGTGTGAAAAGAAATTCAACATTATGTATGATGCCACCATCCCACTAATCATTCAAAAACCATTTTGTTCTAAGCAAGCTTCATATCAGCTTTAAGTCAATACTCTCGATAATTACCTAAGAGTCTGAAGGTACTGTCATTGCCATCAGGTGACAAGTGTGTTATTTCATTATAATGGCACGGGGAAAAAAAAAAATCTAACCAGGCACAATAATGCATACAATCTCAGAAAATAATTCTGGTATTTACAGCAAGTTTTGGATACAAATGTCGTGACAGCTAAAAGTTTGGCACATTCCTAGCAACATTCCCCGTTTACAAATGTAGAAATAGAGAGAGGCGTGGGGGTTTTTTTAGTGTTTGTTAATGTCACAAAGATCTTTGAAGTATTGTCACAACAAGTACCCAGTAACACCAAGAATTTACTGGCAGAAAAGGTGATACAATTGTGAATGAATGGACAGAGCTCGAAGACCAACACCAACCACGAGAATGTCCCAAACACAATGACTGAATAGGGTTGCTTTGTAGTTTATCATACAAATGCAAGTGCGAACGACAACTGTGATACCAACAGTTTAAGTACCTTTTTATGGCAGTACAGACCTTAGATATGCTAATGGTGAAACAAAATACAGGGAATGTTCTTTAAAGCTTACTTCCACCACCTTTGTAAAAATTGCCTAATAACCATCCCACTTCATACTTCCTTCAGCTTATTACCTAAGAAAATATTTATCGTGCAAACACATGAATGTATCTTAAAGGAAAAATACTATACAGTAACTTTTGAACACTATTAGATGAATTGCACCAAAAATTTCAGATCTTAATGGATTTTTCCCAATGCTAAGATTTTAAAAAGTTCATACGGCCTCTGACACTATAAATTAGCAACAGCTTTCCCTTTTAAGAAAAGAGCAGCAATAGGGCACATTTTTTAGATTTCATGCAACTTATTCAGGCCATTGTATTGGCTTCCTAAACTGAAGTCATTCAGCAAACCACCTTCTGTGTGTTGAATAATACATACTAAGGGACTCAGAAACTGACTACATAAAGAAAACACATGTACTATGCCAAAGGTAGATATCACCTGGGATCACTATATTTCAAGATATAATAATATCTGTAACTTAAAGCAATAGCTTTCCTGGGAAAGGCAAGCACTTCTATCTGTCACCGTAGGTAGGCAGGTTTTCAAGAATGTGACTCTAAAATTATCAGTCCTTCGAGAACAACCAAGTTAGAAATTCTGCAACATGCTGTTTTCATCTCTCCCACATTTTTACTTTCTTGCATGTAGTATCAGGAGCCGATGATGTGGGCCAGGGGGTGGGGAGGGCCTTTTATTGTTATGTTTTCAATTATACTACTGGTTTTAAAAAGCTGTTCACATAACCAAAGCTAGAGAAGACCTTTGTCATCACCGAGTCACACTTCCTGCCTAACCCAATCCAAAGATGACTATATATTTTCATCAGACTTGGTAACTTGTTTAAGGAATTGCAGTTTTTGAAAGACTGGGGCTGTTTTAAGTTCAAGGCCTCAAGTGATGAAGGCTTCATGGGCAGTGTAAAAGGAATACCTTATATTTTGGTTTAGCAGATAGAGTCTTCCTGAAAGGAAGACAGGAACTTTATTCAGGTCAAGCCACCAAAACAGATTCATATAAGTGTCTTGTGGCTTTCAGTAAAACAAAGATAGCAGATAAAGAGAGTCTTCCTGAAAGGAAGACAAGAACTTTATTCAGGTCAAGCCACCAAAACAGATTCATATAAGTGTCTTGTGGCTTTCAGTAAAACAAAGAAGATCTGAGGGGAAAAAAAAAAACAACCAACAATTGGGTGAAACACCAGAAAAGAAAGAAAAAACCCTTTAAATTAAAAAGATGATAAAGATTACTCAAGTCTCATTCAAATTAAATAGAAAACATCCAGTTTTAGATTACCAGTGTAATGCAACACAGGAATTCAGAAAGTTTATTAAAATGAAGCCAAATCAAAAATGTTTCAGCACTCTCTAAATGTTTTGACAATTTCTCAATCCCACCCCTTCATTTTAGTCTAACATTAGCTCGTTTCCCCTGTATACTGGAAAATTATTTTCCAAGAAAATATTTATTTTCACAGAAAATATTCGCTCCACCAACTGCATTCACAGCTCTTTCAGTGCTCAGTAACCCATTGTTAAAAATTTGCACCTTATATCTTGTCGTCATTTGCCTAACTCTAACCAAATGTATTTTGATATATTAGATTATGATTAACAAACATTTACAATAGATTAAGTTCATGTTTCAGTAGTTCCAAACAGTTTCTAAATGATCATGGTAATCTTGTTACACATATACCTTCAGACAGACTGCTGCTTGCTCTTAAGTCCCATAAGTTACACCCACATGATTCATCCATTAGGAGAGTTGCTCAGTTTAAAAAAAAAAAACAAAACAAAAAAACAAAAAAACAAACCCCACCCAAAAAACCCCCCAAACAAACCCAAAACAAAAAAAACCCACCACAAAACAAAACACACAACACTCCCCATATCCCTTCTAATTTTAGCCTCTCCTTAGATAACACAGTTTCCTGAAACAAAAAGAGAGGGTCAGACTGCTCACACTCTTCTAGCTCCAAAAAGTTATTTGCAAAAGTAGTTGAATGTACACAGTAATTCATACCTAAAGGGATGCCGCAGCGCTCCAGCTTTCTGTTCTGCTGGGGCTGCAGAAAAAGGAGGTGAAAACAACAGGGAATGAGTGATTTTTGGGGAAAAAAAAATAGATGCAGACAACAAGATCGCACTGCAGCACTCGGCACTCACAGCTTTTCT
>NW_010551627.1:58360-64704 GCF_000687285.1 Phaethon lepturus
AGGGAAAAAAAAAAATAGAGTAGGGTAACCCACTAGAACACGGTACCCAAGGACGGGCATGCACCATCACCGCATGTCCCCCACCGCTATGGCTCTGGCCTCCAGGGACAGCCTCCAGACTAAAAGCAACAAGACAGCTAAGATGTTAAACTGGTCATGGGCACGTTAAACTGGTCATGGGCATGGCAGCGTGGAAGGTGAGAAACGGCATCTCATGGGATATATTGGTCATCGGTGCAACCCTCCCCGCAGCAGGAAAGAGCTAACAGCCATGCCGGCATGAGAACGCCCAGCAGAAAGTCTTCTTTTCTGTGCAAAGAATCGTAAGGTAGGTTTGACACCAGCCCAGATCAGTAAGAAATAGCACCATCTCCCTATGGAGATGGGACCGGAGCAGATACTCGTGGGGGAATCATCATTCTGTTAACCTCACCTTCATCTCGGTAAACTGTAGAAGGAGTACTGTGTTTATAGAGCAAATGGTGACCTAATCGCCACTACACCCAGTTGGGAAAAAATAGCTGAGGAGACGTACTAGTTGCTGTGAGTTATCTTAAGATCACAGCGGGGCAATAACTCTTAAGCTTACTGATGATATAGTAAAAAACAAACAAACAAATCCCAGCCAAATCCCATAGACGGGCCACAGCCCGGTGGTTCTCTCCATCACAATCCTGCTTTACAGCCTGTCCCCATTCTGGCCTGGGGTTTTCATTCATGTAGGTCACAGCTGGGATTTGGGGACAGGAGTCAAGAAGTGGGGGCAAGGCATGGGCAAGACACATTTCGAGAAACGCATTTGCTTCTCCTGCACCTTCTCAGAAACACCAATAAGTTGTTGAGATCCTTCTGGAAAACAGTCAGTTTGGTTCTACAGGTACTCCACAAATACTTGCGATTAAAACATATGCTACTAAAAGCCTCTTTGCTTGAAAGCAGATCACTGTAGAAATACACACACAGCAGAATGAAGAAGCATTTGTAACTTGGGGGGTGGTTCAACATATTTGCATTAGGAATGAAAAATGCTAAGGAGCGGTATTATCCTGGTTTTGTCCCACTTAAGGTCAGAACCAAAATAAGAAAAGTGTTTTTTTTCTCCTGCCCAGATGCACTGAACTTGTTCATAAAGCTGCAATAAGCCAGTATTAATCACACATCCACAGGCTAACATAAAGCATTTGTAAAGTTTCTGAATTTTTCAGACAATCTTTTTGGAGGCAACACCCTAAACATTTCCCTAATCAATGAAAACTGCTGATTATGCATATTCATGCACAGAGGAGGGTCAAGACCAAGACACTTCTTTGACTGAAGATCAAACATAAAAATTCAACTAAAGCAGCTTTGCTTCTTGTCTGGCAAAACAGTTGATGGGTTCCTATAAAATGGAATATTGAATATTTGCTGTGTCATGTAATGCAATGGGCAGAGAAGCATAATGGATATGTTATCCTACCCCAAACTCTTTGTAATAACAGTCAAATAAATTACATTACAAGTCTAACTGTTTGAAGACTTAAATCAGCACATTTAATCAGAATTTATAATGGTAGATTTTGTTTCAACTACATTTTCTAGACCTAAATAAAGTCACAGAGAAAAGAATCAAAATCATAATTAGATTTGAGCTGAAAAAGTAAAAGACATAATGAAATGAGAGTTACTTGTGAACATTACTTATTTATCAGCCAGTTGGCCTACTGTACTTCATTAATCTACTTTACAAATGCACAGTAAAATACAGGTTCCCATTTTACATACTTCAGAGTGAGTCTCCATGAAAAGTAGCCTTGGAAATTCAAGGAAGCCATTATTTTTTCTTACATAAGCAGTCAAGATTTTATCCTCAGCAGATAACTACTTTATTATATTGCCTTTTAAGCAAATGGAGCACAAGACTGATAAATGAGAAAAAAAAATTGCCAGCTGCCTAATAATCATACTTGCACTCTTGCCTAATTCAAATGAAGGGTTCTCTCAACCTTGTGCCAGTTAATAGGAGTATTTTACTTTCCTTATTTATAACTACTAAGATATACATCACCCTATGAATATTGGAGTCAGTAACAGAATAGCATTTTACAAATAGCTTTAGAGAAATAAAAACATTCCATATATCCAAATTAGTTTTAAAGATGCCCTGCCTTCGTATTGCTCATTTCCTTACCCTAATGTTTATCCTAATTCTGAATTTAGAAAGGTTATCCATTTGAAAATAATAGTAAAAAGTTCAATACTTGCTAGCAGCAGCTCCTACTTGGAACCTGAAAACAAAAATACTTAACGTTTATGAATCCATCATAATCAAATACATTATAGAAAGGCAGGGAGTTCTATTTTTAGTACTCATGATGGGTCTCCTAAATGAGCAGCATAATCCCAAAACTCTTATTAGCAGAGTATCTCCAATATGCAAGATATTCCCAATAGCCCACACAGGATAAACATGACAGAAGATGACTGACAGAAGATTAAATGAAAAGAACACGACAAAAAAGGTGCTTCATACTAAAGGGTGTCAGATTTTTAACTTGCTCCTGGGCTAAGCGCTAAACATGAGTGGAGCCAGCCCTTGCAAGCATCCCTGCAAAGCACAAATCCTCGGAAGCCCAGGTACCTCCGGGAGGGCGGTACGCACGGGGAAGCGCCCGCGTTGCACACCGCTCCCCCAGTGAAAGCCATTTATCCCTCGTTAAGTGCAAAGGCTTCAGCTCTATCGATGTTAAGCCACAGTAGCTGGGCAGCAGAAGTCAAGCTTTTCCAAGTAGGCCAGGACAGCAAGTCAGAGCTGAGCCCACCCGCTGCCACATGCCGCTGCAGGCAAAGGGAGACACGGAGGCACGCGTGCAGCCTGTCGTTCCTCATTCATGTGCCCTTGGGCCACCCTCTGGTAGAAAAGCCCTTTCCACATCTGTAGAAATACAGGAAGACCAGTGAATGCAGAACCCAGGAGGGGTGAAGCCGAAGTACGATGAGTATGTGTGGCCAAAGTCATTCAAGAAGACCTGCAAGCTACCAAGTGCTTGCATTTTTGGTGCTGAAATGTACGTCCAAGCTGCTTAACATTAGCATACCATAAAACACGTGCTAAACAGCCAATTCCAACAAGTTGTCTGTCATAGAGTTCAGGAGATTACATTTCCTTTTGACAACTGCCAATAATAAAAATTGTAAGGGCAAATGTTAACATAGAAGCACACAGGAGTAAATTAAATACGTGGGCTATGCGTGGGGAGATGTTGAGCAATAACAAAACTTGAACAATTTTTTTTATGAAGTCACGTAATCTACACAACACTCTGCAAAGGAAAGGGTTCAAAGCTCCATCAGCTGAAGTACATAACGTGAGGTTTACAAGAATATAAGGAACAACCTACGCTGGCAAGTGGATGGACAAGATATCTAATTCACCACCATCACAGAGTAAGAGGCAAGAGGCAGTATACCTGACAATAGTGACATACCTTAAACCGGCAAGCATTACTGAGTAGAACAAAACCGAGACTGTACGTTTCCTGAAACCTGCAGTTTAACACCTTGTCACATCCAAACACTCACATTTCCTGGCATCCCAAATACATCCATTAAGAGCGAGCGACTACCTGAGCTCTGGAGAGCTGTGCCGTCAGGGCTGTTTCCTCATCCTGAGGAGGAGCGGCCAAGAGTGACCTCAGCTTGGCAGAACCACTCTCCTGAAGTAAAGGTCAGGCAAAATTGAGGCACAATGTATCTTGTTAGAGGGGCTCAACATCTAATAAAGCCCAAAGCGAAAAGGTAATCGAAAGCAGTCTGTTACCTAGACAATAACTGGGAGGAATCCTGTTTGTTTACTATCTAGACCAGAAGTTAAATGGATTTATATAACATCACATCCCCAGGGTCACAAAACAGTACTGTATACAAGGACCACTAGTACATAATCTCCCCCAGTTGCGAAACTGGTTTATTTTTCATACTGCCAAAAACAAACACAAAAATCCCCAAATAACACAATTGAAAAGGTGAAGCCAAATGATGCATCCTACCCAGTGGTACCCAATTTGTCCTGAGCTTGGTTTCAAGCTTTTCTCAAACATAGGCTGTTGTCCATCCAGAACAGTTCATTTAACACACCACCCATTCCTAATAAAATAACTTTGTCCCTCAAATAACTCAAAAACACATAACAACTAAATAATTAAAAAACACACTAAGATTTTCTACAAGACTACCCTAATTAAATTGGGACCTACCTACTAATTGCCATTGTACTGCACAATGATAATCACAGATATTTTTTCCCTAGCTTTTATTATTTTGCTAAAATGTGTTTTACCCTTTTCCTCCTCTTTTTCCCCAGTATCTCATTACTGGCATTCTAGGAAACATCAGATTTTGTATTTAAGACTATGTAGATAATTTTTTTTTAATTAAGTTAAAGTAATAATCATATTACTCTCAACTCAGTATCTTGGACTAACTTTAAATGTGGGAAATCAGCCTATTGAAAGTGTTAGAACATTTGTTCCAAAGGAAGCAACTGCTCTTTTCTATTGACAGAGCTTCAAATGAGAACCTGAGGATGCTCTTCAACTTAAATGGACCATTAAAAGAATCAAAGATTATCTTCCAAAGAGCATCTGTTTGACAGTAACTGAACTGCTCCTCTAAACACATGTTCCAGAGCTGCCTGCAAATTTGGTAAACCAGATTACCCCCACCACCTTTTCTCTCTAAAATTGATTTATAAATGCTATTAGCTAGTCAGGTTAAGAGTTCCTAGCTGCATATCTGGATAGAGATCAAGCAAATAATACAACTGTTGAACTTAAAGCAGTAAATCTATTCTATAATGGCATTAGGGGCAAAAAAAAAAACAAAACAAACTTGCTTCAGTAGGCTACGTAGGGTACATCCCCTACAGGGATGTACATACGCGCACAGACAGAGAGGCACAAGCACAAGGTCTTAAATCCCTCATCCAATACTCTCACAGTTCTTCCACAAACATTAATTTACAGAAGAGTTCCATGAGACAGATAACAATTAGCCTACTTCTGAGAGGCAGAAAATTGCCACAATATTTATGTAAAATCAGTGACAGAGTCGGAATTAGCATTCAAACTTTAGTCCTGTGAAGTTTCTGTGTTGTAGCTGAAGAGTATTTCCACAGAGCACCTCAGCGTACTGTCCTGCAAGCTTAGACAGCACTCAATCCCTCCGCGTTTGAAAATAGGTTAAAACCGAAGACATTAAGACTGCCTCATTAAAAAGAGGTGATACAATGAATGCAGTGTATTTTCAGTACGTTCACTATTTCATTCTTCTCACACCTATAAACTACTGTAACGTCTTTTTATAACTACATTGTACTATACTGTAATTTTTTACTCTCTTGTTCAACACAAGAGGACACAAAATGTACCCATATATTATATCCTGTACAGAAGACTGATACCTACGCTTGAGATAATTGTTTAACCTAAATACATTAGTGTTTGATAAACTGAGGATAGCTACATGGAAAATGTATGGTTTATGCTACAGTACTTCCCCTATTACACCTTCGTAAGGTGACTCAATAAAAAAAGGAGCTATCATACAAATCAAAAAACAGTGTTTAAAGTTTAGCGCATCATCAACTGGGAAGTACAGATGACAAATAACAAGATAAAATTCTTAGTCTGTAAATCACACCGTTTACGAACACAGTCTATAGTCAGAACAGCACGGCAACCTGAGCCAATAATAGAATCAGCCTTGTGACTGCCTGCTGTATAAAAGATTGAATAAATACCCTGTTAGGAGGCTTCGTGGCCCTTTATTCACTTGCTTCGCCTTCACCGTGTCAGCGCCCTCACTCATCCATAGGAACGGTTTATAAACTGGGAGCCACGACTAGGTACTTCTTTCTTAATCTCCACCTGCAACTACTATGCGAGGTAACTGCGAGTTTTATTTTGACGTTCAACTTCAAGAACCCACAGGAAACTATACTCTTTGATGCAACTACCAAACAAACAAAAAAAAAAAACACCACCAAAACAC
Source organism: Phaethon lepturus (assembly GCF_000687285.1). NCBI lineage: Eukaryota > Metazoa > Chordata > Aves > Phaethontiformes > Phaethontidae > Phaethon > Phaethon lepturus. Next base: position 64,391 of record NW_010551627.1, read on the forward strand.
AACAGACACCTACTCAGCTGCTTGCATTCTCCTCAGAAGGCGCCTTATGGCGGCGTGGAAGGGTCTGGCGTGCATCCCCCGGGGCGGCGGTGAGGGGCAGGGCACAGCGCCGGCCCCACGAAGCCCCGCGGGACGCGATCCTGCGCGGCCAGCTCCTGGGGTGTCGCTACATTATTAGTTTTATACGATCGGCAAGTGTGTACATAGGCTGTCAACGACATCCACGCCATTTTAATTATGAAACGTTCTTTGCTAAGGGTGCTACCTTTAAAATCCTCGTCCTCAACTAAGAATAATACCCTAATAACTAGGTC
>NW_010551628.1:0-1714 GCF_000687285.1 Phaethon lepturus
CGGGGCTGGATTTACACCTTTGGATCCAGGGCAAGGGCAGTGGGAACAGCCAGGGAGAGGATGGAGTGCATGGCTGCTAAACAGGCCGGTAGAGCCACCCTGAAAAAGGCAAAATGAGGAGGAAAGGGCAAAGACATTTGCAGCAAACATCTTCCAGCTGAGCCAAGCCTGGCTGGGACCTCATCAAAGCCGGCTTGCTGGTCACCTGCTCCTCCAAGCCCATCCCCATGGCCTTCAGGCTGCGGCCCTTCCCGTCTCTGTGCAGGTCCCCCTGCGTGCAGACACCCCGGAGGCCTCCCATGCCATTCACGGGGGGCCTTTTTTGGGAAGTGCTGCCATTTCAGAGGTGTGCTTGAGGCAGGGTCCCACCTGGGCTGGAAGGGGAACATGGCCCATCCTCTGCGGTAACGGCTCGCGGCACAAGCGGGAGGGGACGGGCGACTCCTCATGCTGCCCCGCGCTCTGCCGTGGCCCCTCCTGGGAAGGGTTAACTGGCTGCTTGTGTTGGAGAGGATATTTTAGATCCACAACTCATCGGGGATTAGCCAAACATATCTCCATTCTCCTTTTTCTCATAACAAATAGATCAAAGTGATCTATTTATCCAGCATTAAGTCCAGATTGAATAAAAACTGGCTTTGGACCACAGAGGCCCATCTGAATATGGAGCAAGCCTTGAAAAATAGATTTTTTTCCCCCCACGTTTCCCACTGAAGCTTCAACAGCCAAAGAGCTAAATGGAGATTTTTTTATTAAACTTGGCTTTCCTGTACAAATGTGCCCCCGTGGAGAGGAAGATAGATAGGGTAGGTGCTGCAGTATTTCTAAATGACACATGCTGTAAATACAGTATCATGTACAGTTTGCTCAGATCGTTTAATCCAACTTCATCTATAAAGTGGTTTGCAGCAGCTCCTCCTGCGACTTCTGCAAATGGGCCCCGGGGAAAATCCCATATCCCTGGCCCAAGGATGCTGTTTGGCCTTGAAACACAATTTAGTCTCTTGTTAATGGGCTACCCTTGAATTTTGGTGCTAGTGTAGGACTCCCGCTCCCGACCCTCCCTGCGCGGGACGCTTCTCCCGAGCAGAGCTGGCGTCTCCGGGCAGCCAAGGCTCAGCCCTTCCCGCAGCTCCGAGGAAAGCATCCCTTGCAAGCCCCGGTCCCTTCCCCGCACAGAGAGCAAACCAGAGGAAAGCTGGCAATAAAAACCATTCAGGAAGGATCCCATCCTTCCACAACATCCACTGCTTAGGAAAGTTTCAGATCCTCCTGGGTTTTTCGTTTTAGAAACAATTCAGACATTTAACTGTGCCATCAGATGAGGCGGGAGTCATTTATAGAAAAAAGCTGCTAAGTGGCCTTGACACACAAATGGAGTCAATTAACCTGCAAGGAGAAGTCAGGGAAACAGGCTGATGAAAAAGACATCCTTCCACAACATCCACTGCTTAGGAAAGTTTCAGATCCTCCTGGGTTTTTCGTTTTAGAAACAATTCAGACATTTAACTGTGCCATCAGATGAGGCGGGAGTCATTTATAGAAAAAAGCTGCTAAGTGGCCTTGACACACAAATGGAGTCAATTAACCTGCAAGGAGAAGTCAGGGAAACAGGCTGATGAAAAAGAAACAGTTACATAATTTGTCTTGGGCTCGGTCTGTCTTTTCTCAAAGTCAACGGCTTGTCCTGCTACGGGCGACGGGGAGCAGCGGC
>NW_010551629.1:0-7434 GCF_000687285.1 Phaethon lepturus
CAAGTCTTACAAGGAGCGGCTGAGGGAACTGGGATTACTTAGTCTGGAGAAGAGGAGGTTGAGGGGAGAGCACTTTGCGCCCTACAATTATCTGAAAGGGTGTTGTAGTGAGGTAGGTGTTGCTGTCTTCTCCTAAGTAACCAGAGCTAGGACAAGAGTATATGGCCTCAAGTTGCACCAGGGGACATTTAGACTAGATATTAGGAAAAATTTCTTTACTGAGAGAGTGGTCAAACATTGGAACAGGCTACTCAGCGAGGTGGTCAAGTCGCCATTACTGGAAGTGTTAAAAAAATGTGTAGATACGGCACTTCGGGACATGGATTAGTGGGCATAGTTTTGGGTTGATGATTGGACCTGATGATCTTAAAGGTCTTTTCCAACCTTAATGATTCTGTGATTCTGTGAACATCTGTACAGGCTGGACAGTACTTCTTGACAGGGCTGCTATCGTGATTTTATCCCCGCCTCTACTGGTGTTATATTAGATTTCCAAAGACAAGACTGTAAGATATGTCCAGATTTACACAATGTATTTAGAGGTGAAGTTGCATAAGGATTTTTATATATGTATATATAAGAAATTTCATTATTGGAGCCATCTGTCCTTATTAAAAAATATTAAAATACTAAATTTTATTCAAAGGGAGTCTCAGTATTGTTGCAGAGAAGTACTCTGATACAGTAGAATAATGGAGGAAGTTTTTTTTTCCAGTATTCCGCATTTGAAATATAAAGAGGAGAGTCAGAATCAGCAGTAGCTCCAGAACTCTGATGACCTGCGTGTCAGGGACCAAAGGGCACTGATGGGCCTGCATGTCCCTGCCCAGTCTCCTCAGGTTCTCCCGCCACCCTGCTCAGGCCCTCCTTTCAGACCCCATGTCATCTCCCTCAATCCTGCCCACAGCCCAGAACCCCATTTCAGCCCCACCCAGTGCCGTCCACCCCTGCTCCAGTGACTCCACAGCAGGGTTCTTCTCCAGTTCCCCATAACCCTGCCCTGCCCGGCCATGGGCTCCACCGAGCCAGGACCACCTGCAGGCCTACATCCCAACCTGGCCTCAGCATGTCCTAGTCCCCAGGGACATGCCTGATGCCTGGGGCTGGGACCGCCCCAGTGCCCCCTGGCTGCCTACTCATGTCTGGGATGGCAGGACAGGTGCTGGCTGCCAGATCCTGCCCTGCCACCACAGGGGAGTCCCCACAGCTCCCAGTGCCTGGTCCCCAGTGAGCCACTAGTCCACCTGGCACCCTAACACTTAATATTTTCTATGTATATCCCTTGTATAAAGGAGCCAGATGTTATTAGTCTGCATATATAAAGAGGCCAAGAGGGTGATTATTGTGTATAAAGAACAAAACCAAACGTGTGTATCGCACTCTTAAGGCTACACTGGCATTAGTAATTACATTTATTCAGGAATGTCCCCAGGCACTGAGGCTGATTGTCACCAAATGTCCTGGATATATGCTCACAGAGCACAGACCCCACCAGAGGCTGGCTGCACGCAGCCTGCCTAATAAGAACAGTCTTTTGAACGGTCTGACTCCTGAGCTGCTCCTGGCAAGCTACTCTCACAAATGTAAAGCAGCTGAATATTTCCCATATTAAAACAAAAAGGAAGGAAGAGAATGAGGTATATATATCACTGTACATCTCTACCTTTCTCATTACACATGAAGGGCTGTAACTGGGAATAATTTAGAAAGTAGGTCTGCCTTCATCCCAGCGCAAGAATATGGAGTATACACTTCTGAACTGGATTAATGAATGATCTGCTTGAGCCTTGTAGAATATGTTATGCTGAACATTCACATTTATATGTAAATTAAGAAATACAAAACTTCCTACAAAAGTGAAAATATGTATAAATTTCTTAATTTATTGTTATAAAGATCGTTGTTAAATAAAGATACCCACAATGTTCTGGACAAGAAAAAAGCTAAATGATTTCTAAAAGTACCTGTTGTTATTACTGCATATTGCATAACAACAAGCACATCAATCTAAAACAACTTCTTTCTGCAAGAATGTGAACACGATACACAGTAACATTATGATTAAACTCATAACTCTTTCATTAACTGAACTATTAAACTTCATGCACACATTACAGTATATTTTAAAAAACCTGTAAGATGATACAGAAATCCCCTCTTTGTTTGTGAATTTACTTTTGTGTGCAAATGTATTAATAACTGTTTATTAATAAGACAATTGTATTGGAGGCATAGTCTTTTGCATCTACATTAGCTAACAAACAAACAAACAAATAAAATTCCAGAAGGAAACGAATTTAAGAAAGGCTTAAACCAATGCATTTGCTGATATCTGTAAACATTTAATTTACATCTATGTATAGCTAGTTTTTAACAGATTTACACATAAGATTATTATCTCTGTCAATTTGAATTTAAGGATCCTATAATATATTTAAAAACATATAATTTGATTATTCTGAAAATACAAAGAACAAAACTTAAAATGCCGAATAGTCCAGGTTTATCATCACTTTTAAACCACAAATACTCCATTTGTGTAGAACTTAAAAAATAAAATCTGATTCATCCTACTGAGCTGATATGCTCAGTTAAAATTCTTATGATAATGGATTCATTTTCATAGCTGATACAGAGAAATAATCTTTTTCTAAAAGTCACTGTGGATTTTCTGCCTCTTCCAATGTACAGAACAGGAATTCTCAGGTGAACTTACTGCTTAGATCCCAACTTCAAGAGATACACTGTAAAGGTCTGATTTTCCCTTATTCTGTCAGAATAATCCTTTTGGGAAAGACAACAGTGTCACCAAAAGAGACCAGCTCCTCCCCACCTCCTGTCTGTAGCAGTATCTTCCCCAGTGTGACTCAGAGGCAGTTTATTCTTCTTTTTCTTCTCAGTTTTCCTGCTTCTCACAGCTCAGCCCAACTCTGTTCTTTTACCTGTAATTTTTACTCAGAAGGACTAACTGAAGACAGACTAACAGCAGCAGACTCAGTTCTCAGGAACATGATAATAGTTTTGCTCAATATTATCCTAAGAGAGTGGTATCTTGGCCATTTGCCCAGTTACAAATTTTTTACCTTATGCTCTCCCTTAAGAAAAGAGTACTTTGACATGTTTAGCCTGTGAGTTTTATTCGGCTGTATATCTCGTTCGGCTCACTTCTCATCAGCCCCCAAGATTTTCTTACATATAGCATCTCCAAAATCCTGCAACAGTGAAATAAAACGTTGGATATACTGATCTGCCTTCTCGTTACCATTGCGAAAGACTAATAGTTACACTGTAAATAACTGGTTATGCATAAATCCCATTTGGTTTTCCATAGAGTTTGTATTATCTAAAAACTTAGATATTTCCGGAAGATACTATTACTTGGAACCTTGCCAAATCTTAAGTTTGGACCCTAAAGTTATGTTTTTAAGTTAATGATTTTGTAAGTATGGAGGATATGGCTTCTAAAATATTAAGGAAAGTTTAGCAGATACTCTTATAAAATTATTTATACATTTTTTAATTATTTCCAAGCAAATGATAGCAAAAAGAAATAAGTTGAGGATGATAAAAAGGAAAAGAAAGTGTGTTTTCAAAATGTGAGGGTTGAGGGGATCAGTCATGAAGTGGGTACCCCTCACCTCTCCTTTTGCTTTACAAATCAATCCAAATAATACAACAGTGAAGGGACTGGTGTAATCCTTTCACATTTTATGACAAGCATGGGACTCATACAGTTTAATGTTGTTGCAAATCTCCTGAAATCTGTAGTGTTATTTCCAGTATAGAAGGAACACAAGATCATTCTATTCATAATCATTCTCCTTACCTTCATAATGATGAAAAAGAACTGTTCTGATATTTAACATCTCCTCTATCAGCTGACAATATCCTGAGAAGCAAGCATTCAAACTGGAAACGAAGCAGACAATAAATCAAACTAGTACTGTCAGTCTTGGTGGAAAGCTGGAGGACTGAACAAATATTCATATCTTATAACTCAAAATAAGTTCTTCTGAACTTTGTACAAATAGTCCTTCTGCGCTCATAGTCTTTTTCTCAACTCAAGAAGTACGCCAGAAGAAATTACACAGAAGAAACAAGTTACCTACAAATTCTTTAGGTAAAATTGCAAATTATCCTTTTAATTCTCATGGTTATTGCAAATATTCATCAAATTTCTGAACAACTCACTGCTTTCCTAGTGAGTAAAAAGTTCACTGGCAGTCAAAACAATTTTGTACTTATGGTAATAAATTATTTTTCAAATCACTGGTGACTACTCAGAATTGTAATATGTGTCATGGTTTAACCCCAGATGGCAACTAAGCACCACACAGCTGCTCACTCACTCCCCCACGGTGGAAAGGGGAGAGAATTGGAAAGGTAAAAGGGAGAAAACTCATGGGTTGAGATAAAGACAGTTTAATAGGTAAAGCAAAAGCTGTGCAAGCAAGCAAAGCAAAACAAGGAATTCATTCATTACTTCCCATGGGCAGGCAGGTGCTCAGCCACCCCCAGGAAAGCAGGGCTTCATCACACGTAACGGTTACTTGGGAAGACAAACATCATCACTCCAAATGTCTCCCCTTTCCTTCTTCTTCCCCTACCTTTGTATGCTGAGCTTGATGTTGTATGTTATGGAATATCCCTTTGACCATGCTGAGCGCGCTGTCCTGGCTGTGTCCCCTCCCAGCTCCCCGTGCACCCCCAGCCTGCTCGCTGTAGGCCAGCACGAGAAGCTGGACTGTCCTTGACTGCTTAGCACCAACCCAAAACATCAGCACGTTATCAACATTTTTTCATCCCAAATCCAAAACATAGCCCCATAGTAGCTACTATGAAGAAAATTAACTCTATCCCAGCTGAAACCAGGACACATGTAATGCACAATAAAACACAAGGCAAAGAGAACGGAAACAGAAAAAAAGAGGCAAACAAAGACTGTAGCCTTCTTGTTAACTAAAGCTTTATATTTACTTTGGCTCTCCAGCATTTTATGATAATCACTGCTACATTATATAAACCTACTCTTAAGAGTATACAGATTAGGAATTATGCCTTTCATGTATTTCCAGTGGAAGCATCTGGTCTGTGATTTCAATTTAAACGTGATATTTCTGTATTCTGAAATGTAAAGGTTGTTTCAGGGAAAATGAAAATAAGTTTATATATTTTTAAAGATCTATTTATTACTCTAGACACTCAGACACTATTTGGATTTTTAATAATTTCAGTTTTAATTTACCTTTTTTGGTAACCTCACCAACAATCTATATTATTGAAAAATCATGGACAAAATAAACAGAAATAATATGGAACACAGCAGGAAAACTACAAAGAAATGTTCTAGATTGTCTTGTGTTATGAACCCAGACGCTAAGAAACATTGTATCTATTATGAAATAAATGGATGGACTACAAAAAAAATCACATGAAAGGTAAAGGTAGATTTAGGTAATGTTAGACTTCTTTGAATGCAAAGTTCAGTCCTCACCTTGTCCCAAATAATACACAAAAGAAATGGAAATGCTTTACATCTAAGCAGTGAGTCTGATCAGCATTTAATTCTGCCATGTTTTATCTAAATAGGAATAAAATGGAAAATGAGAGCCTCTAATTTTTCTTTTATAAGACACACAGAATTAATAGAAAGTGGATATGTGTTTTAACTTCTGAGAATAACTATTCATAGAATTCCATAATAAGTAGCATAATTTATTGCAACAGAATATTAATGATGTCAAGACATTAACCAAATACTTTATGATCAGATAGGATGCTAACTTCCTAGGATTAGGAAAAAAACAACCAACCAACCACACAAAAGGTCTTGTAGTCAGGTCTTTCAATGTGCCTTCTGAAACCTCATCTGTCTCTAAACATTTAATAGGTCACAGGGGACTGGACCAGTTTGAAAAAGTATGGCAACTTTAGTATTCTTAGGCTAGAATACATTTTTTCAGTATGTTACAATTTCTGCAATGCTCATATATGTTTCTCCAGATACATTTCTCCAATATTTTTCCTGAAGTAGGAAAGTTAATGTTAACTGTCTTGTATTTAGATGATTGAGAACTTTTTTTTAAAAATAAACACAGCAGAAACATGCCTGAAAATACAGAACTCAAAAACGTGGTTTTCTTAGCAACAAAAATTTTAAGATATTTTCCAAATTACAGTACCTCACAAATACTAAAAAAAATGTGCACTATGCTCACATTTTTCCCTCCCTTGTATTATGATGCCTTGCTTTGTAATTATGCATATGAAATACTCAGATATGAAGGATTTCAGGTCCTAGCAATTTTCCTTACTTATCGTTTAGAGGTGGCTTATGAAAGTGCAGATTCACCATTTTTCACAAAGGCTGGGAAAAATGTGAGGAAAAAAACTAGAGAAGAGGTTGTTAGCAAATGAAAAAAAAAAAAAAAGAAAGAAAAAAAAAGAAAGAGAAAGCAAAGTAAGACTGGTTATCCGAAGATGATACAGAGGATGGAATGGCAGGAAGGGCTATTTTATGGTAATTTTTGTGGGAAAGGACTAAATGTACCTAGTGAGGAACAATACACAGTAACAAGAGAGAATTAACATCAGAGGAAATTAGGAAAGAATAATACTGAATAATTCACAGCACAGGAAAAATAATTATGATTTTGAAAAGATAAAAGATAAAGGTATTTAATATAAAAGTTGAAAAGGAAATTCAAGGAAGTAGATAACTATAAGGTATGTCTTGTGATACTGCTTTTTTATTTTGGTTTCCCACATGTCAGTTTATATAATTTGACAGATGTCTGTCTTCTGTACTTGGAAGAGCCAAATTCAAGTATATGCTGATGTAAGCCACAGAATTGCAAAATATGCGATTAATCAGTAATATCTTTACTTCATAATTTGACATACTGTGCTGATTGTTATTAAAAAAGGAGAAAAAAAAAAGGAAAAGGAAAGATAACAATCAGAAAAAAGGGTTACAAGTCAATGATAATTCTTCTCATCAATGCTCAACTGTGACCTATTCTGCTTACCTTTCAAAGTCACTTCCAAACGTGTGCTACAAGAAAATGAACTTTACATTTTGATATATGTGTTGATACTGGCAAATCTTTTCCCACTAAACTTTTAGAATACTATATATATATATTAAATTTGTCCCCAGAAGTTCACTTTTTCTTAATACATGAAATAGTGTCTTTCCTTGATGTGGCATCCAGTGCAGTGAAGTTGTAAGTTGCAGTCAAATGAAGCTGAGGAAGAGCTAAATCTGGGTTTTGAAGTCTGCGTAAAAGACCAAGAGGCACAGTGCTGTAGCCAACTGAATATTTTATTTTTTCAGGGTCTTCCTCACTCATGCTGTTGGTAATTAACAGCAGGAAGGAATCCACAGAAGGCTGTAGGTTATGGACATTCAAACCCAAAGCCAATGCATTCGGC
>NW_010551629.1:7465-9668 GCF_000687285.1 Phaethon lepturus
CCAATAAAGGGGAAGTTTCTGATAAACAGAATCACTGTAGAGTTACAGGTGACAGCGGTGGAAGTCCAGACCTCACACCATATAACTGAAGTAGAAAAATAAGAGTAGCTGGGGCCACTTGCATATATACACTACATATATACTGCATCCTTCACAGATCTGAGCCAGCCTCAGGTCCAAACTCACAAGCCATCCATAGTTTGGACACATGCCCATGCTGAACTACTATGAGCTTTAAGGAAGGAAAAGATGAACTTGTACAAGTACAGCACCATCCAGCTACAGCTTTACCTATAGTGCAGTGGACAGGAGATGTAATGTGAGAGCAGGTTTCTTCCAGAAGGGAGGCCAGTGCTCGCTGACGCAAAGGCAAAGGAGTTTTGTAGGCAAGCTGCCTGTGTATAACGTGGGTACTGGCACCGCAGGCATCCCTAGGTTAACACAATGGGTCTGAGCAGAGGTCACTGAGCTCCATCAGTTGGCTGTGGGACCCAAATTCTACTTCTCAGGTTAGGTGTCAGAGTAACATTTTTGTACGTAGTCCCTAGTTTAATGTTTAATGATTCAATTTCAAAATACAGTATGGATTTACATATATAACTGAGTCATGTTAAGTGATCAGATAAAACTTTTCTGACTCAATTTGAGCTAGAGACTTCCTATTAATATCAGGGGTATAGTTGATAACGATGTGGAATGCCTCCTGCTTTTAAATCATAGAATGTCAAATGTATTTCTGGGGTAGTCAAAAATTAATTGGAAATATTGAAACAGTTGACTATTATGTGAGGTTTATTCCCTTTGTATTATATTATTTATCTAAATCTGTCCCTTTTAAGCAAACAGCTGGATGTTTATTTCTTTTTTTTCTTAATTGCTCTTTGAAATACCATTAATATTCATCAAAATATTTAATTAGGGACAATTTCTTTTTCCATATGCGTATTTATCAGTTCAGCAATCATTAAGCCTTTGTGACTCTCACATTTTCATCACTGCATGAGATCAAATTGGTGACAGTAATCACCCTGAGGAATGCAAAATGAATCAGCATATTTTCTGGGGATTCTAATTCTGCCCCTTACCCAGGCAATCCTCCTTCTATTTCCAGGTTGACTTTTCAGTCTGTATACAGGGTGTAAGCTTCTTGTTTTGAAGAAAACACAGTTTATTTTTTAGGGGGCAATTATTTTGTTGATGGTTTTCTACCTTTTCCCCCCCCTCACTGAAGCCATATTTTGCAGAAATCTATTTTCAGAAAACAGTTGAGATTCCATTACACTGTTATTGCACACCTTAAAATAAATATTTTTTCACTTACTCATCTGAGCCTGCCAATTTGGGACTTTTGTAGAGTATTCAGATTTAATTGAGATTCCTTGAAAAAAAGCAGAATTCAGCCATGTATTACTCCAATAAGTGGTGACACCTGGTGGTACGAGGGACAAAGGAGATACTTGAGCTTTAAAATAATTTAGAGTAAATCTACACTGCTGATGTCTCTGTGACTATTATAGGAAATAGCTTGAGTGCTACTGTCATTTTCTCAATAACAGTATGAAGCTCAGTTCAGTGCACTTTATCTTGTTCAATACCATGTAAAAAATGCCCTCAGAGCCAGGAGACAGAATCACAGAATCACAGAATCATTAAGGTTGGAAAGGACCTTCAAGATTAAGTCCAACCATTATCCCAACAACACCATGCCCCCAAAACCATGTCCTGAAGCGCCACGTTCACACGTTTTTTGAACACTTGCAGAGATGGCGACTCCACCACCTCCCTGGGCAGCCTGTGCCAATGCTTGACCACCCTCTCAGTGAAGAAATTTTTCCTAATATCCAATCTAAACCTCCCCTGGCGCAACTTCAGCACATTTCCTGTCATCCTATCACTAGTTAGTTGGGAGAAGAGACCAACACCCACTTCTCCACAACCCCCTTTCAGGTAGTTGCAGAGAGCGATAAGGTCCCCCTCAGTTTCCTCTTCTCCAGACTGAACAACCCCAGTTCCCTCAGTCACTCCTCGTAAGACTTGTGCTCCAGCCCCCTCACCAGCTTCGTTGCCCTTCTCTGGACACGCTCCAGCACCTCAATGTCCTTCTTGTAGTGAGGGACCCAAAACTGAACACAGGATTCATGATCTGACCTCACCAATGCCAAGTACAGGGTGACAATCACTTCCCTCCTCCGGCTGGCCACAC
>NW_010551630.1:0-17102 GCF_000687285.1 Phaethon lepturus
CGGACGGACTTGGATGCGATACAATCAAAACCTCCTTCTTCCCATAACAAATCTGCAGCTTCGAGGATCTTATTTTAAAGCACCTCCGGGAGATACCGCCCTTCCTTTCCCCCGGCTTATCCTTGCTGCAAAGCCCCGCCGCGCCGTGCCATGCGGGCCCGGCCTGCGCTTCCTGGCACGCCGAGCTACGCCCTTCCCGATGAACTCCTGAATCATGTCCCCGCTGTAAATTTTCTTTTATTGTTTTTAAAAAAAATTGTTACAGAGGCCTGATCTTTTCGGCCGGAGGCTCTTGCTCGAAGCTGCCGCACTGCAAACTCTCGGGGAGCCACGGTTCCTCCTCTGAAGAGCGCAGACTCTCAAGCCCAGGTTTTGTTTATGGACGGTCCCTTCTGAGCACATGGGGGGAAGAGCTGCCAGAAATGCACGTACCAGCGTGTGCCCAGATAAGTGAAAAAAGTGTCACTTGACCAAGGGAGCAGATTCTGCCGTGCGTTTTACACCGTTCAGGTGACCCCTTTGCTTCCTCAGATGAGTATTAGCATTTAGGCAGATGCCATTGAACCCCTATTCCAACCAGCTCCTGACTAAATGCAAACTCTAACACTTCGGAGCTTTTTGCAGTTTTGTGACCTCCTTGATCAAATTTCAGTTTTTCAGATCAATGTCTGGATTACACCTATGCAGAGATCCAGGGCAGTGCCGATATGTTTAGCATGTGAAGTAAGTCAGGAAAGATACAAAAGAAACACGAGCGGCAACAGTTAGCCACCTGCATGCAGTAAAAGACTTTCTGCATTTTGTTTAGCTTTTTCATAGTGTCAAAACCACTGCTGACTAGGAATAGCTGGGCTTCATACGACAAAACGGTTTCAGCATTTTATAACATTTGGCATGGCTTTCAAAGAAGTAAAATGCATGTCACAGAAGGCATTTTCAGCTGGGGCATATCACTGCTGGATGCACTGGCGTTTCATTTCACTGACATGCATGCTATGTGCTGTTGAAATGCTACAAATTTCACTGGGGTGTTCTTTTTTTTTTGGAACCTAATCCCTTGGTGACAGTAAACATGGCATATGAGAGAATCCAGATCAGAAGTTATTTGTGCATCACTTTACATCACCCCAAACTTGCTGGATATGCTTTGTGAACTGCAGGAAGAGAAAAAGTCACTATTTTTAAAGTCTACTTCTAATTGCTTCATTTTTCAGTAATGACAAACAAGGATGAAATTTCAGTTTCGTGATTCTGGGCAATGAATGCATTTAATCACTATAGTCGCAGGAATAAATACCAGACTAAGAATGTGATTGACCAGACAAGAGAAACAAGAGAAATGCGCTGATTTATTATCTGCTGGAGTAACATTTCAGCTAGTTGAGGAAAAGATGGTCCAAATGAAATGAACAAATAAAGCCTGCAACTTTTATATGAACAATATAGCTATTTCAAGAAACCCATACTCTATCCTGGATCAGCTCTGCTATATTTTCTTGCATTTACATTTGTCACATTTCTCTCAAAATTATTTAATAAAGTTGCATGAAAGGGTTCTGTTTATCATTAGTAAAAAGTACATAAAATAAATCAGAAGAAGTTCAAGAGAGAATGAAAGCTGTGTGTGTACTGAAAGATGTCTAAGTGACTGGATCACATAGCTAGAAGCTTTTCCTGCAAAAGACTACCTTGACCTGAAACTGAGTAAAGCAGAAAAAAGTTCCAGTTTTATTGAATCTTCTCATAGAACACTACTTAAACCCTAAAACCTTTCTTGCCTCTGGTATGCAACCATCCTTACTGACTGGAGAATGAAGAGAGAGTAAAAATAAGAGCTGAGTAAAAGTTCATAGAAGGAGTTTTTAAAAAATGAAATAAAAAAGAAACCCTCATTCAGTCTTATTTATGTAAACCAGAATTTCAAAATTACTGTGTGAACTTTGAAATTAATGCCCCTTCCTTTTTTCCAGATGCCCTGTTTGAGCTCTTCCAGTGATGGTGTTAAACAGATGTTTTCTCGGATCAACAAATAGTTTTCCTGTCTCTTTGGAAAAGAATGAAGCTCCTTTGCTTGGGGATCAGATTTTCCAGCCTATTTCAAGGCCTGAAATGTCATCAAACTCGTGACTACTTTGTTGAATATAAATACATTCTCTTGGATCTTCTTTTCGCAGGTTTAATCATTACCTGGCTGAGTTCCAGGATTAAGTATGTGGGGTTATAGAAATAATTTGATACCTTGAACCTGGGGAGTTTCATTACCTGGCTATCACTGTGGTAGAAAACACTGCACAAGTTCTAAAATTTAATTTCATGCTCCATTCGTTTTTGTGTCACTACCTGTTCTGTGACACCCAGACCCGCAGGTCTGTCCTCCCTTCCCTTCACATAAACATGTGGAAAGACAGCAATGTTTGGATAGGCATTTTAATCCCAACTTTCCAGCATCAACTGAAAAACTCAGAATTAATTGTAGCATGTGTGTACTTACCCATCTCAATTATTAAGCAATGAGTGGGTAGCAGAGGATGGTAGACCACTCCTCCAGGGAGTGCAAGATGTCCAAATGAACAACAGGAAGGCTTTCCCACCCTCACCCGTAGCACAGCAGAGTGCAACAAATGTGGCCATGGTTATGCTAATCAATACACATTTAATTATTGAACCTTCCCACCAGATGTTGGCCAATCAGATTAGAGAACTTAAAAAAAAAAATTCTTGTCAAAAGCTAGATGGATAAGTTTCCCTATGGATGGATGGATTGTCCCTAAAACAAGCAGCAATTTGGACAAAGGGCCATACATCATTTTTAATTGACGAAGGCTGGTCCCTGAACACGACTAATTGAAGCTTAGTGCCAACTAATAAATCTGCAGTGCAGCACCATTGTAGCTCTTTGGTTTGGAGTCAGTGCTTCTAAACTACTGCTTAATTGTTTCAGTTCATGTAATTTGGATTTATGAATAAACATGTATTTTCCTTGGGGCTTTTCTAACCCTTTCTTGCTGTGGTGAACAAAGTAAAATTTCTTTTCAGTTTTGGTACTTCCACAGAATTTTGACTGAAGCACTGCTGGTTTTCGAAATTCTAGTAAGAATTTCTCAGGGTAACATCACTGTCACTATGAGGATTCTGTTTGCTGAAATCTGTGATTAAAAGTGCAAATGGATAATATGACTCAATGTGTTGTTTTTCTTAAATTCCCTGCTGCTTCTACAAGTTCATAAATTAAACCCTGTTTTATTTGAAAACATTTCTGCCCAGAAATGTAGTATACAACAACATACAATATTCTTTGCCAGTGAAATGTATTTATCACACTTTTAAACTATCTTTAATTAATTAATATTAATATTTCAAATAGAAATTCAAATTAATTAATAATTTTCTGTTTATTCTTTTGCCACTTTTCTAGAAGTTTTTTCTAGCCCTCTTTCTTTGCAAATTCAGTACCTGAAAAATAAACTGTAATTCTAAAATTGTAAGATTAATTTTAAAGATATTAGCTGTCATGGATTGAGTATGCAAATACTGTTGGTTTGGCCTAAATTGCATGTTGACAGGAGAAGGTACACACCCACCAGCTAAGCTTGCAAGTCTCAACTTGTGCATTTTGGTTTTTTCTTTCCTGGATTTTGCAGACTTTGCTGTAAAAAGTACATGAAGCATTGATTTTGAAAATCTTGTTGTGTAGTCAAAAACTGGTGATGATTTGGGTCATCTTACTTCTAAGAACATCCAAATCATGCACTGGTATTTTATAAACATCAACAGAACCATCTGCAACCTTTGGTCCAGGTTGAGAACTTGAAAGCCAAAGGGAGTCTCCTCATAAGCAACAAGTGAGAAATTGAGCTTTGATGAACTGGGCTTTTAAGTCAATCACGTAACATTATAAATAGAGTCTGGGGAAAAAAAAAAAAAGGTGTGTAAATTTTTTGTACACATACTGCTGAACAGACTTAAATGATGTTTGGCACATCTCTGTTTGGTTTGAAAGCTGAAACTTGGCTTGTGCATTAGAAAAGCACAAAAAATATGGGTGAGTTCATCAATTAATTTTTCATGTGACAGATGTTGGAGATAACCTGTATGTATTAGTCATGTTCCTTTATTGAAATAGTATGGATTCGGTATAAAAATATTTGGCAATAAGTAGAGCCATATGAATCAAAAACCTACATATTGTTTGAGAAATTTTTCAGTAACACTGTAGATCTGAAACCAGTGTTTTTTGCTAGGAAGATGTGGTAAAAAGGGAAGTACAGGTACAGGAGAAGGTGGTTTTACATAGATTGAAGACTGTTTTAAGGGTCATTAAAGCAGATGTTCAGTCCTGGCTGGGTAGGATATCCTAAAAGTAAAATGACTGGTTTCAATTACAAATGCATACTGTGATTCAGTTAAAATTAGACCACAAGAAATTGCAGCTGCTTGAAGTAGGATAGCCAACTGCGCTCCAGCCCATCTGCCAACCTCCACTGTTTTCTTTCGGGGATAAAACAAAATATACATGAGATAAGAGAAGTTATTCAAGATAAGGAATGACACAGGTTCTTTTCTAATCAGTCATGCCCAGCACCACTTCACTGGGGCTGTCACGGTGTGTAATATATCCCTCTTTCCACCAAGTCATAGGTGTGGGGCCTCTCTCACCAGGAGAGACGCAGTTGGCCCCATGGGGACTAGCACTGCAAGGTATTTATTCGTTGTCCTGAACACGGATGGTGAGACAGCTGCAGCTGTTTTATAATTGTGTTATCCAATACGGGTAAAAAAAAGCATCATCTGGACACTCACCCACCTCAAGAGTTTGGTTTTTTTTAGTTTATCTTTTGTTTGGTGTTTATTTGGGGCTTTTTTGACTGCTTGTTTTCAATTTTGTTTGGTTTGCTGGGTTTTGGTTTTGCTGTTGGTTTTTTTTTGAGTCTGTGGAAGATGTTCTAATCACTCTATTTATTATAATTATCTTCTCAAATGGTTTGTTCTGCAAGGACTACTTAGTCTTACTCTGAGGCATGGATGACTATATATTTCAGGAATTACACTGAAAAAATATGTGCTGTTTGTCAAAGTAAAACTGTTTTTGTGTTTAACATTGCAAGGACAGTGTTTGCACAGGAGACATTAGTGTGATTTACCAAAGGTGTGCAAACGCTGTGCTCGCAGGGAATGCATTGCCCAGTCTGCTCAGGAGTTGCAATGAATCAGCCCTTGCCTTTGCTTCTTCAAGCAGATATTGCTTATGGATATACGACTGCAGAAAGGGTCACTAGGTTTGCAATGTGTATTAAGTTTTCAAGCTCAGAGTGAGGGGAAAGGCAGTTTTAGAAGAACTGCTCATCTGCTTGGAATGGGCCCACCTCAACCAACTTCAGAGATTTTCATAATAGTTACCGAGGAAGCTCAGAGAGTACTCAGGCTCCTTAATGACCGTGTTGAAAAATAAAACAAAACCCAAACCTACCCACAATACAAAGTGCTCTGAAAGGACTTGGGAAGAGGAGGATTTGTGTTACAGCTGGATACCAGAGAACAGTACTGAAAGGGGAATAGAAAAAAGGAGTGGCATCAGCATGGGAAGGGCTCAAATTAAAAAGTAGCAAAAAGACTGTGAGAAAAATACATATATATATATATATGTATAATTTAAAAGTGAGAAAGTGGAGGAGTCAGCAACATATGGAAAACTGTATTTTCCATAAATTAATGTGACTTGGTGATACTTATTCCAAGAATATTATTAAACATTATGCATTTAAGTACACTTTCATGTGTACACAAGTATGAATACGGAGTGTACAAAAGAGCGCAGGAAGGTGTTGTTAGAAATGTCATCTGAACATTTGGAGAAGCTGCTGTTCTGCATCTGTGTTCCCCAGTTAGACTTGTGCAAGAGTCCTAGGTCATCCTTCAGGTTCTCTGACATCCCTGTTAACTATAGCAATGGCAATGGCGGCACAGCAGGCAGCCGTGTGCTGCCCAGTCGGGTGAGGGCATCTGCGGGAGCGTGCAGCTAGCATCCTTCCACGCTCCCCAATGAAGACAAGCTGCTCGCACTCACAGCTCATCGGCAAAAAGCACCCAACCCCCAAAACGCTGGAGAACAAACCTCGAGCAGCTGTACAAACAAGTTGCTGACAACCCGTTTCTATAATGGATGCTGAACTTGGTCGACCTGACCACTCGGGTGAGGGCATCTGCGGGAGCGTGCAGCTAGCATCCTTCCACGCTCCCCAATGAAGACAAGCTGCTCGCACTCACAGCTCATCGGCAAAAAGCACCCAACCCCCAAAACGCTGGAGAACAAACCTCGAGCAGCTGTACAAACAAGTTGCTGACAACCCGTTTCTATAATGGATGCTGAACTTGGTCGACCTGACCACACAAGCAGGACTACCAAGTTCAACGCTGACAGTAAGGGTAGAAGGAGCTATTACTGTCACCCTGGCAAATATGGCTGAAAATGCCAACTTGTTAGATTTATAGATACAATTCAAATGTACTTTTTAGACTCCTCCTTGGATAACCCCAAATACAAAGAATCGCAGAAATTCTTTCAACTACCCTTTGAAGGACAATCTGACAGGAAGGATCAAGGGCGTGTCCGGTCTTTGAGAAAAGCAAAGGTGTTTTCAAACACAGCTTTGCCTGGGGTGGATAGAGCCTTTCAGTACATGAGAAAGCAATACTAAAACAACTGGTTATCAACAGGTCAGGGAGAAGCCAGCGGCAAAGCTGGTGCAGGCAGAAGGTTCTGCACCACCGAGGGACTTCAGATGCAGCCTCCAGTCTTGGTTCAGATGGATACCTGATTAATTGGTGATACTGTTTTCTGTAAACAGTCATGTGGTTGTCTGGGGGATCTGCTGTCTGCAAAACTGTCTACAAGCGCTAGTGTATTCTTTATATGTTGTGTCTCCAGGTTGTGCAACACATTTTGTGAAACTCGTAAAAATCTCTGGACCATACCTGGTAGCCTACCATAAAGGTAGCCACCACGGCATGGGGAATGGCAGCTAGGCTGCGGGAGCAGCTTTGAGCACTCTGCATGCCTGCCAAGATTTCAAAGGGAAAACAACAAGCAGGCTTTTCAAACTTCTGCCAGCTCCTGCTCTATCAGGTCACTCTATTTATTTTTTCTTTATAGTAACTTTAATAAAGCTCTTCTTATGACTAACAGCTTGAAGGGATCAGGATATTAGAGGAAATGCAAAGGGAAAGACAACACTAAGTAGGCCCTTCCCTTCCTTCAGTCCTGTGTCTCAAATAAATGTATGCAATCTGTGATCTTTTAAATAATTACCTGGTGTTCCATTACCTACTACCTCTTTGAAAACCTGTTTTTGTGCTCCTGGAAACCCAGATCCCACCCAAATGCTGCCAGGCTCATTCCAGGGTGTAACAATAGCTGAAATGCTGAAACATATTGATGTTAAACTTCCATTGATTACTGTAAGATGATATATTAAGAACTATTGATACTAACACAAATGAGAATTAAGCATAGAAGAAAGTCCCGGGGACAGAGGGAGAAGGAGGGAAAGGTGACTTTGTGGCTGTATGCATCCATGTGCACAGAGTGGTGCGGTACATTAACCTATTCATTTCAAAGCAACTAAACTGGTATTAGAGCTTGTGCTTCTCTGCTGTTTTGAACGAAGATATCATAAACCAGCACTAGAATAGTTTTCTGTGCTCTATCTCCATGGATACTAATGTCACACAGGAGGTATAGATTTTTCTAGTTAAATAAAACTATATTTTTTCTAACTAAATTTAATCATAAATGTGCAAATGCAAGAGATCCAGTTCATCAAAGGTACCTTTGTGGTTATGGCACATACAGCTCCTCGTAGCTCCTCTGCCCAGGGCTCCTGCTGTACTATGAAAGCACAGTTCCCCAAAACAAATATTCCTGTGTTGCAAATGTGTGTACTTGGTATGTAGACAGGAATTTAGGAATAGCCACAGATATCTGCAGAAGTTTGAGACAGTGAAATCTCTGTGCAGAACCCCATAATTGTCTAGGTCTTACCTTTAGATTGGCACAAATGTGCATGGCAGCCCTAACAGGGAATAATTGGTAATAAATGACCTCACTCTTCTGGCATACATTTTAGCATGATTTTCACCCCGGAGTTGTGTTTTCAGTGTGAGCAAGGCACATGTCACTGGCTGATGACCCGAATGAACCCATCCTCCCACTCCTGACCACACACAGTCCAACTCCCCGCACTGTATTGCATTGCTCAAGCTAGTTCGGAGACAAAAAACCAGCTTCAACCATCTATATATTTGCCTGGAGATGGGACGTGTGGCTGCCACAGGGCTGCCAGGACACTGTTTCCAGCCTACTGATGGAAGGACAGAGGTCCCACGTTGCCTGTAGCCTTCTAGCAGTGGTGAAAGCAGGGATGGATGTCCCCTCTGGTCTCCAGATGCCCAGTACAGAAAAGACAGCTGGGGGCTGGCTTCATGAGGGCCAAAGCTGGTGTTCTAGGGAAGCGTTGGTTGGCACCAGGTGAATTTTGCCCATGAGGAAGAGCCCTGAGGTCCTGCCCCACGTTCCTCCCACGAAGGATGGGTGCATGGGGCCTCCTCTTTATCATCTCCTCTGCCCCGCTTGGTTGGAGGTCAGCAAAGAGACATGACCTCTCAGTGGGGTAGGGTGTCACCGATCCACTGGTGGTAGTCTGGGTCAGCAGCACCCATGTGAGGGCAGTGGTGCATGAGGCAGGAATGGGACCAGTTCAGCAGCCCTGTCCGAGCTAGGATGATACGACTGTGCCCATGTGCACCCTTGGGCTCTGCTGGCAGCCATGGCCCCGCTCTGCTGAAGCCAGGGTCTGGCAGCATCCAGGGTGTCCCCTGTCTCTTGCAAACAAGCTGTCACCAACCAGTGCAGGGGATGTATTTTTAACGTGTTGGAGGCAGTCTCCTAGCTACAGCTTGAAGAGCTCAGCTGGGCAGGGGCTGGCAGTCCTCAGCCTGCACAAAAGCAAACACCGCTGATGAATGCTGGTCTTCAGGCCAAATCCTGCCCCAGGCTTGCTGCCGTGTCCCCCCATCCTGTCCCTTAGCTTGGCTTTCAGGGTTTGGTAGAAACGTTGCCCAGGTATTCCTGTGGGTTACTGGCGTGCGGCTGGTGACCAGGGCTGTTTACATCCTCTGTTGAGCTAGAAATGGTCTTTTGTTCAAGTACAGAGATGTACGCTCCCCGCTGCCAGGATAAAAGACCAAATATTGTTTATGTTATATGTAGTAATCTATCTCACATCTGCCAGACTCTGGCTTTATGTAAAGATGTGAAAGAGCATTCATTAATTCCTCTTTAAGGGCAAAGCTATTAAAAAGTTATTTTAATTTTGGGCACGAATTCAGAATTTCCACTCTTTCTGAAGTTGCTTGTCTTCCTTAAATTGCTATCTGTCTCAGAACTGTTTATGGATAATAAAATGTCTTTAAAGATTCTCTTTTGTGTTGGAAAAACCTTGGAGATAATTTGTCTGGCATGTCCTGGATGTTTCGCAGACACCGCATGGTTGCTGTTGGGCTGTTACTAGAATGGCTGGAAGTCAGACAGGGTTACCTAAGCCTCCAGTTTTCTTTGTACTTCTGAAACAGGCAATGTAACTGCTGCAAAGTGCAGAGCACCCATGTAACTCCATAAAAGCCAAGCATTAGTGGGGATGGGACTTTGAGACGGATCAATTCTTGTTTGTGAGCAAAGTGTCTAAATGTGCCTTGAATTAATCAAATTAATCAAGTTAATTTTTTTCACCCCCATATTGCTTTCCTTTTGCTCTTTGGAAAGGCTGTACTTGCTCTCTGAGAGCTAAATGACTTTTTTCTAGGCTTTACTCTGATATGCGCCGCATAGGAACAATGAAACCTCTTGTTCAGCTTTCTGGAAAATTCCCCCAGGTCCTGGACTTCTTTTACTGTTGCCATTGTTTCCATTTGGCATTTACAATTTAATTTTGTGCATGCACAGATCTCACCAACATTTATTAAAGAGTAGGACAAACTCTGAATTTGCACTATTGGAAAAATGTGGGATGGGTGGAACCTGATCTCAGACCAGGGTGTGACGTACATGTACCTGTACTATGCAGAGGTTTTGTAGAGAACAGGCACCAGTGTTGTAGTCCAAGGAGTTTTTCTGAAAATTATTTCCCTCTATGGTTTCACCAAGCAACCTTTTCTCTCCAACTGCAAGGAGTTCTACAGCTCCAAGATAAAAAGGGCACATTTACAGGTGCGGTTTTATTGATTCCCATATTACTAAAAAAGAAGGACTAGAAGCCCTCCACCACAAAAATTAGACATGGTTATGCACTTGATATAGGGGCTATTCATAAGCTGATGAACAAATGTGTTTTGAGGCTTCTATTTTATATAGCCTAGAGAGAAACAGAGTGTCTTTTTATGTCTTTTATAAGTTTAGGAGTTACTATTAACAAAAAAAAAAAAGGAGGAAGGTTCCTTCCAGAAACCTTGCATACGTGATTACAGTGAAGTTCTCTTATACGATAAGTATGACCGTGTCCTCTTCTCTGAGCTATTTCTTTCTGCTTTGTTGGAAATGAACTGTTATAGCTCTTACACTCAAAAAAAGGTATTTTTTCACATGCACTGAAGCAATCCCTAAATTTGCTGGGAACTACTCTAAAGAACACAGTAAGGTCATGGTGCTCTGGCCTATCTAATACCATATCTAATGCTGTAATCTCATATTCCACCTTTCCTTCAGTAAGCCTAGCCCTAAGGTGTCTTCCATGGAGTCAGCTGAAGTAGGAATTAATCTCCCTTGTGACTATGGAGAATTTGAAATCAAGCTTTTCTAGATAAACAGAAGTTTTCTGTGACATTCAAATGTCTTTACCTTTCTCGATGCAGACATGATGGATGAAGGTACTGTAGCTGCCACAAACTAATTTTCAGGCAGGCTGGGTCCTCCTGAATTGCAGTAGAGTGAAGTAGCGCATTGCTGGAGTGTCCTGTCCAGCTGGGAGCTGCTGTCATCGTCAGCAGTGGCATGTAACCAAGATACATTTGGGAACACTTGAAGCAAGCAATGAATCACGGCATGTCATGTATAATTATATGTCACTGGATAACGTAATGTTGGTGTTGGAGTGCATGTGGGCTAGTAAACCTTTGCTGGAATGGACGGACTGTAACAAGACTATAAGGGCCGAGAGACCCACTTCTTCCCCCGTTGAAGTTTTCAGACTAAGGCTGGAGGTGTCCCCGGGGAGCATACTGCTCTTGCCAGCACACGAGTCGTTACTGAATGGAAGGAAGAGCACAAATTTTTATGGCCTGTGCTATGAAGGAAGTAAAACTAGAAGATCTAATAGTCCTTTCTGGGTTTCAAGTCCATGAAAACATATGTGGTGTCATAAGACCCTCCGTGCTAACAGCAAAGCCTTTTCCCTTTGGTTCAAATGGCAGCAATCAGTTGCTACTTGCTGGCTGTAATGCATTGTTTACTTGTCTCTAGAGGTATGCAACCGATGTATTATTGTGCTTTGTTAATTTTCTTTTCTTTTCATACTGTCACATACTTTTTTCCCTGAACTGTTTCTTTTATAGCTTTACTAAGTGCTGCATCTTCTGGGAAATAACTCTGTGCTTGAGGCTCAGCCCTTCAAGGTGTTGAGAGCTCTGGACTTTCTCCAAGAAAGCTCTTAAGAGAACAGTCAGCTTTAGGTGTATGAGTAGTCTGGGCTAAGAAGAAATGTGTTTTTAGATGGAGCCTCCAGAGCAGAGTGGCTGCTTTGCCAGAAATCAATTGATTTAAACATATATAATATCATTATTTTGACACTTATCTTGAAGTTTCCCTTAGAACATCCCTGAAGTATTAGGGCAGCCATGCAGTGCTTGTTATTAACACACTATTGATTAGCTATGACTCTGAAGTGGTCTAGGAAAAAAAAAGACAGAGGAAAAAATTGTGCTAGATAATTCTGTATTCAGATTTTTTCAGAAGGAAAATTAAAAGCTCAGACTTTGGATGTTTACCTCCTTTTAGGGGTCCACAGAAACCCACATTCCAGCTAAGAGATAAAAAGATATAACAAGAACAAGAAGAAGGGAATAAAGAATGCTTGAAAAGAAACAGCAGAGCCTGGACTGATGTATTTGAGCAAGAGCTGATGTTAGGAATTTCCATGTGGAATAAGCAAAATAGAATGTCATCTCATGCTTTAAATACTGCCAGATGATTCAATGTATTTTTCACAGCGTTCTTTTGCCATGTGATAGTCTCTTATGTTTGTTGAAGTCAGGAAATGAGAAACTGCTTGAAAGGGAAAGGTTAGGCCTTGTGTCATTGTATAATATATGCCCACAAACCTATTATATTAACAGAGCTCCTTAAGATAATTCAAAGCGGAAGATTAAGTTCATTTCTACCACAGTATATTCTCACTGTGATCTGTTGACAGAAATCAGTGTATGATACACACTTGTTAAAGTAAGGTTCATGCGGAATAGAGCCGATGAAGAAATCGCATTTTTTTTCCTGGTAAAGTTGATATTTGAAAAAAAGATTTTAGCTTGAATCAGGATTAAAAAATCAAACTCTTACACAACTTCATTCCAGCAATCTATTAAATAATGCATAGAATGTTGATTTGAGTAATTTAAAACATTGTATGTCAATATTTGTAAAGTTTTCATTTAGATTCTGTCATTTACAGTTTTTGTTAGAACTAGTTTGAAGTTCTGAAAGATTATTTGAACCAAAGATGGATTTTTATATTAAAAATGTTGAAATTGGACATTTTGAAAATTTTGTAAATAGGCCTTGGGAATAAATAATTTGAGAAAAATGACTATTTGCAACAGATGTTTTTCTTTTCAAAGCACAGGTATTTCCTAAAGGAAAAACATTTTCGCCGAAAAACTCTCAGCCATCCATAATGATGAATTAAGCATTACATGTTTTAATTACCTTGTTGTTTATTCTCTCTGTAGTTTCCCAGACTTTAAGGAAACTATTAAAGCAAGGGTAGAGAGGATTGTCTGTTCTGCTCGCACTCATAAAACTCAAATATTGTGGTCTGGTTCGATGTCAGCCTAGTTCAGATGTTCTGCCTGCCATGTTAGAGAATCTGTTCATGACCAGAGGCACATACAAGGCATTAACATATCAGTATCACACATGATATCAGTCTGCCCTGTGTGCGGAAGGGGCTCAGAAGGGAAGAAAGGATCGTTCATTAGCTGCATTTTCTTCAATTCACATCCTTGACTGTCACTTTAGATGGGAATATACCGTGAAATTTGGTCAGTTCTGTTTGGTATAAAGCATTGTACCTTTTTCACTAATCTTGTAATGTTTTAAATGTGCTGGTTTTGGCTGAGATAGAGTTAATTTTCTTCATAGTAGCTAGTATGGGGCTATGTTTTGGATTTGTACTGAAAACAGTGTTGATAACACAGAGATGTTTTAGTTACTGCTGAGCAGTGCTTGCACAAAGTCAAGGCTTTCTCTGCTTCTCACAGCACCCCACCTGCAAGTAGGCTGCACGGGAAGCTGGCAGGGGACACGGCTGGGACAGCCGACCCCAACTGACCAAAGGGATATTCCATACTGCATGGTGTCATGCTCAGCGTATAAAGCTGGAGGAAGAAGAAGGAAGGGGGGGACGTTTGGGGTGATGGCCTTTGTCTTTCCAAGTAGCCCTGCTTTTCTGGAGGTGGCTGAACACCTGCCTGACGATGGGAAGTGGTGAATGAATTTGTTGTTTTGCTTTGCTCGTGTGCTCAGCTTTACCTATTAAACTGAGTTTTCTCGCTTTTACTCTTCCAAATCTCTCCCCCACCTCACTGTGGGAGAGTGAGCGAGCGGCTGGGTGGTGCTTAATTGCTGTCTGGGGCTAAACCACGACATTTGGTTACCTCTGGATTTAGCAACAATTCTGACCCCCATCTCTAAATTAAAAAGGATTGAGAGGTGCTGCCCTTTTCTTACTCCTTTGGCTTTAAGATGTAATTCAAGAATTAAATGTTTAACATGCAGTTTACAGGAAGAACTTTAAATGCACGTGAATGGTCTCTACTGTTAGCAAATGTGAGGTGGAAAATAGTGATGAATTGTAACTGAAGGGCTTAGTAGGATTTAAAAATCAGCAGAGTCTGGCCTAACAAACAGTTTGAGACAACATATTTTTTAACAAATCCTGCCAGCATGTTCGTCCATTCACCTTGCTACTGCGTTGGTGTTGCCGAGGCAGAAGCTGGCTTGTGGCTGCTGCCTGGTGGGGACCTGTGCACCCCACGCAGACAGGCACCCCTGCTCTTTCCCATCATCCTGCCCGGTGGCAGGGCTTGGATCTTCCCTACGGTGGGATCACAAGTCCCCTTGAAAAGCTCTCTGTGCCACCCGAGACCCTGCAGGGGATTTGGGCAGGGGGAGATGCACTGGGTTCAACCCTTGGGCTTTCACAGCTCTCAGTGTGCTACAGGATGGTCTATTGAAACCTGCTGCACGTCGTCACGTAAATCATCCTCAGAAAGACCTATACTTCAGTTTGTGCTTTACCTATCAAAGCTTCTCCTTTCCCTGGGTGTAACCCATAAGCATTGGTACACGGCAAGAAAGCAGATCAGGGTTGGAAATGGGGATTTTACCAGTCTAGACTCATCCATGTTTATTTTTTTACCTCCTCTCTGTTGCATTATTCACATCTATGCAAATGCTCTATTCTGTATTACTGCGTTTATCACATCTTTTCTGCAATTTGGCAAGGGGTGTGCTTATGCTTTCCATACAGATATGAAAAGTTCTTTCTGTAGGCTAACAGGACAAGCTAGCTCAGCTGCTTTCAATGGGAAGGCTCATCCATAACTCAAGAAAACCAACAAGAGGTGTTTCTAAGAGCAGTTTAGTTCAACACACTCCATTTTGTGTGTTTCAGAGGGACCTGGAAATGTGCGGTTACGGTCCTGCAACTCTTCCTTTACAGAATCATTTCTGCTAGCTGGGGCAGCACACATGGCTTTCTTGTTAGTCTTTGGCTTTCCTACAGGACTAGGACTTCTTTATGCTTTACACAGCCTGAATACATTTAAATCTCTCAAAGGGTTGAAAGGAGAGGAGGAACCGTTGTAGGCTGTGGTCACCTTTGTAACCTTCATTCCAAATACTGGAGAAGATAGCAAAGTCCACAGTTTTTCTATGCTGAGGATTGTAAATAATTCACTAAAAAACTTGGAAATAATCATAACACATTGCATTTTCCAGAGATGACAGAAAAAGGAAGGGACTTTCAAAGGCATGAAGTATGAGCTCATTTCCATGATCTTTTGACCATAAAAGACGAATGCATATGTGAAACTGTTGCATCCAGTCTGTCCTCTGTTGGCTGCACACTGATTTATGCAAGCACATAAATTACTCAGTATCAGAGGACTGTATATTGTATGGCCTCAAGTCAGCAAGACAAACAAGTACAATGCCTAATATTAAGCAGATAAGTTGTTCCAAGAGAAAGGGCTTTCGTGAAAAATTAGAATTAAGCATTTTCTGCAGAGCTGAAACATATACATTGTTTCCAGATGAGCCTCCTTACAGAATCCAAACATCTTGACAGCTGAATATGCTGATGTACCCTACTCCATCCCAACCAGACTCAATACACATCTCTTTTCAACAGAAATACAGAATACCTAAACTATGGTGGAACCATTCTCTCTGGATCAAAGAAGACGGACTTGCTCACAGGCTGCTTCTATTCTGGAGGGCAGCAAAGCAGCTCTGGGAGCAGAATTTATTCGTTTTACCAAGCAGTTGACTTCTTCAGTCAGTGTTTCAAAAAAATGCCTTTTGAGTATTCCTGACAAAGTCTTGTATTAAAATTTTATTTCTCCTGTCAAAGGCAATAATTCATATGGTAGCAAGCCACAAACATTGCCTTACAAATGGCATTGTGAAAATATGTAGACAACATCCTACTTTCCTCAAATCAGGCACGCTAAAGATAACAGCTGCTGCCTTTCTAGCTTGGGGAACAGGTGTTTGACCACCTACAAGCAGGATGTTTTCTCCTTGTATGAAAATCCTGCAGGTTTACTCAGTGATGCCAAAGAACCAAGGCAATGCAGTAGTCCAAAAATTAAAATGCTGACAGTCTTCCTCTTATTGCATAACTTGGTCCAGCGCCATGGAAAAATACATCAAATTAATAAAAACAGAACAAAGAGTTTTGTCCTTGTATGTGCTGTTGAGGCTTTATGAAGCCACCTTTCTTGTTCTGTTGTTTGTTTATTTGTTTTATGGCACCCTGGAAAAGTCCATACGGTGAATAATTAACTTGGAAAAATCTTGGCAGCCTGGTATCTCTGAAGAAACACAAATGCCTCTAAGCTTTCTCCCAGCTTAATGGATTCTAAGGAAATTGTTAGAGTTGGTCCACTGACAGAATCATAGAATCATTAAGGTTGGAAAAGACCTTTAAGATCATCAAGTCCAACAGTCAACCCAACACCATCATGCCCACTAAACCATGTCCTGAAGTGCCACGTCTACATGTTTTTTGAACGCTTCCAGTGATGGTGACTCCACCACCTCCCTGGGCAGCCTGTTCCAATGTTTGGCCACTCCCTCAGTGAATAGAAATTTTTCCTAATATCCAATCTAAACCTCCCCTCACACAATTTGAGGCCATTTCCTCTCATTCTATCGCTAGTTACTTGGGAGAGGAGACCAACACCCACCTTATTACAACCTCCTTTCAGGTAGTGGTAGAGAGCGATAAGGTCTCCCCTCAGCCTCCTCTTCTGCAGACTGAACAACCCCAGTTCCCTCAGCTGCTCCTCATAAGACTTGTGCTCCAGACCCCTCACCAGCTTCATTGCCCTTCTTTGGACACGCTCCAGTAACTCAATGTCCTTCTTGTAGTGAGGGGCCCAAAACCGATCAACAGTATTGGCTCAAACCCTTAATTTTGAGTAGCATTAGGATATTATTTGTCAAAAAAAGTTTTTTAAATGAAATGGGTTAAAAACCCATGACAAGAAAACGTTAAATTAAATCTGCCTCAGTAAATGGTTCGAACTGATAGGAAAAACTGCAGGAGAGCAGC
>NW_010551630.1:17116-24694 GCF_000687285.1 Phaethon lepturus
AGAGACAGAGGCCAACAGCTGGAGCAAGGAAACATAAAGCATTTTTGTAGGCTAGCCTAAGGTGAGAACTGAAACTTGTTCCTCCATGGCACAGATTGACTGGGACTTAGGAAGAGGAGTGATGGAGCTGGTTTCAGATGTTTTCTAGCTGGGGAGAAAAGATATTCAAGAAAGACCCTTAGCTTTTTATTGTGGGAACTGAAAGGAGATCAAAATAGACCATATGCTTAGTGCAGACAGTACCGGTGTTTGATGAAATGGCTGTAAACCTTTCAGAATTTGCTGAGGAAATTAGCAGGAAATGAAAAAAACCTCCTCCAGTTCTATTTTTACCTTTCATGACATTGTATTATATTATCCAGTTTTAGTACAAAGAAATCATGGCTTAAGTATTGAAAAAGACGGTTCTTGAAATATCAAGAAAAAAAGCTTGAAGAGCAAGAAAAAAGCTTGAAAGATCAGAAAACCTGAAAGAAGATTTCATACAGGTGCAGGTGCTCAGAGGAACTTTTTGTTTCATAAAATTAAGTCTGTAAAGATCTCAGTCACTTCGCGTTTAAAATGACTTTTAACATCCAGCACTGAAAGCCAAAGTTCTCGTTTAATGGAGGGCTGATACAGTGTTCCTTAAAATCAAGGGGGTTCTCTTTATGATTGTTAGCAATGTCTGATATATTTTTGTCTGTATTTGCATTAGTGCTTCAAAAGGTGTGCCACTATTCTAGCAATCATGCAACTGAAAATAAGAGAAAGCTGAGACTTTGCATGTACTAAGCAAAAAATTTTAGTTGCTTAAAATACTCTCCTCACCCCAGCCACAATGGGGACCCAGTGAACTGGTCTGACATGTGGCATCTGTAACTCAACACTGGCTCTGGTTGAAATAAACACCGTTCTTCTAGAAGATGAATCAGAGGAAAATGGCAGCTGGGGAGACTTTTCTTAAGGATAAGACTTGCATCTGCTCAGTGTGACACTTTTCTCCTGACTGCTATTTTGAATGGCCATCTGGTGCGAGTCTGTTCCAGCCACGTACATGTTCTGAGCAGTTTCTCCATCTACCTCCAGTGCTTTGGAAGCAGAGGCTCCACAGGCCAGTGTAGATACGATCTGGGAAGCAAGCCTAACCATATTGCAGTTCAACATCACTGCATCTCCAAAGCAGCCAAGAGAACTGGCGGAGAAGAAGAGGTTTCCAAGACGCCAGATGCTGTTGCAAACAAGTCATGCAGAGCTAGTTGTTTTCTTTTCAAGAGCTTATTTCCATCCTCCTGTGATGGGTAGGCACGAGAGGGGTGGCCAAAGTAAGTTGCAACTCTGCTATATGAGAAGTGCATGTACTGTGTTTTGCTCGTCAAAAACAAGATGTCTCTTGTTCATGACAAACATGTGCTCCCTCCTCTCCTGGAGTCACTGCAAGAAAGAGGTGCCAAAAGTTGTTAATTCTTGTAATGTGACTTTCTAGCAATATGCTTTTAGCTTCAGAGCAGGAGATTCTCAGTTTCAAAGCTGCCCTTGTAACATGATTCCCTTCTAGTCTCCTAGTGTGTCCTCTCCTTTTTTAGTTCACCATTTCTTTCATCACTCTCTCTCCTGTCTCCACCCTACAACATCCTGTTTGTTGTATTTTCTTTAAATAGTAACTTGGAACACTACAACGCAATATGCATTACACCACTGTTCTTGAGAATCTTTGTGGATGTGTAACAGCCTTGTAGAACTTCCCAGATATTTTTTTAAATCCATCCTCATCAAACTAGGGAGTAGCTGCGACTCATGTGTAATCTGTTCTTCATCTTCTTCCTAATACTGCACCCAAATTCTTTGGCAGCTTGCAAACTCTTAGTGCTTGTTTTGGAATGTCTTTGATCACTGAGTTGGGGCCAAGACATGACATTCACAGCTAAGCTGTACCTTCTGCACTTGCCTTTTCTGCATCCACAGCAATGATTTTGATCAGTCTCTCAGTTTGGTTTGGTTGTGTTGCCCTGAAGCTGTTGATCAGAGAGCCTCTGTTCTCTAATTTCCAGCAGCGCCCATAGATAGTAATCACCACTGATGGGGGACAAGAGGAGGAATAATCAATTTTCTATTAAATGAAAGTCTCCAGGTGCTTCTTGGCGCTGCACAATAGATTGCAATCCATGATTTCAGAGCTTATATGTACAAAATCTTCTTGGAGAAATAACCTCAGCTGTGCACTCCTTGGTCAGTTTGTGTGGGACCAGAAACACAGTAGCTCAAGCTACGGGCTGAATGGAGAATGGGCAGTTAAATACCTGTTTTGCCATTCCTGATTCCTCTGTCAGCTTCATTGACCAGGTTTAATTCTGTGTTACTCAGAAGAATTACATATGCATAAAATGAGTTTCTGTGGTTTGAGAATTGACTCCCTGGTTTATTTTAAATTTCTTTAACCTCATTAAAATGAGTTTAAAGCTGACTTATTTCAAATTTTATTAACATCTAAGAAAAAATCCTGCCTTACAATTTTTACAGTCAAGAACTGTTTAATATCAAACTAGGTGAAATAGTTATTTATGCATAAACTATTTTTAAAAAGTTTTATGCTTCAGCTTTCTTTAAAGAGTTTTTAATTATAAAATTAATACATAAATTCCCTATGACTTTATGATAATAATTTTTATTTTCTCATTAAACTATGGGAAATTATATTTTTCTTTTCTGCTGTAGCATCCTTTTTTCCTCCTCGTGCATAGCATTTCCAGATAAATATAGCAGAGCAATCAGCGGATCTTTAGAAAATACACAAAGGACTAAAACAAACACATCAATGAACCGTAGGCCTGTTGGTCTATTTCCTGCTCCACATGATATTTTTAGGACTCATCAAGCTTTCAAAAGTTAATTGGAAGGCCTAAGTATTTCCCTAATTTTGGATTTCATTCTCCTGATGCAATGAGAAACTAACAACACTGAGAAACAGATACTCCACTTGGCTTAGCACAGTGGGTTATACAAATGCAGGTATTTAAATAGGTGAACCCTTAACCTCAATGTATTTAAAATCAGTTTTCTTTTAATGTAATTGCAAACTAGAAATTAAACAGATGCAGACACATGCAGTGCAAGATGCAGCAGTTTTATGAGTGGAAGACTATTGATTGACTCTTTGGCTGTTGGCAGCATTCAGACCTGGAGCTGATGGTATTGTATCCTCAAGCTATTAAAGGAAACTGATAGCAGCAATATGGCTCTATATTGCCATATTCGACCAGGTGTCGAAGGAGGTGTATCAGGTCCCATTAGCCAGGTACACAACAATGGAACCTACAGAAGCTCGGGAGTCTTGAGCCTGGTTTGAAGTTTGGGGGTGCTGTGGTGCTCCGCTCTTATTTGAAACCCATTCTCCAGTTCCTGCCCTCTCCCTTGTTCCCTCCGCCGCTTCCCCCTTTCCTTCCCACACTTCTCACAAACCCTTCTGATATGAGGCAGCTTCTTCCTTCTCTTTCAGGGAGCTGGAAGCCATCAGGAAAAGGAGTGAGAGCATATGGGAGACTTTCCATGCATGTGGTTTTGGTCGCTGGTTCACATGTCCTTCAGTGCCTGCAGGAGCAATTGCAGGGGAACAAATTCTTTCAGCCTTTCCATCCCATGATGGATCATGCTAAACAGAGATTCTTGAGGAAATGCAGGCACCAACCTCTAACACGTGATCTATTATCAGGAACAAACTGAGAATTTTCATAATTTTATATTTTAAGCAAATCTGGGCAAATTTTGCAAGGAATGACTAAAGGCAAATTCTTAATGCCAGAATCTTATACACACAGCCCTGACATATTTCAGATCCCAGACCCAAATCAGTAAGACATTGGAGCTTCTCTGATAAATAATGTTATTTTTAACATGGGTAAAATAATATTATCTCCTTAATGTCATTCTGAAAAATGTCTGAACCCTTTCAGCTGAAACTTTCAAATAAAATTCAGCCTGTAGCAAATGTTTTTAGGCTCTGTTCTAACAATTAAAGCTAAGCAAAGTGATAAGAGTTTAAAACCTGGCATCTTAAAATTTTAAGAGTTGGACATTTTTAATTACAGGCACTGAATTCCTTGTAGCTACATCTTCCGCTCTTGGTTTTAGAATGATAATCATCCTGTCAAACCTTCTTGATATAAGGAAGAAAGAAGGGTGTTCATACAATAAACACAGTAGATGTTTACCCAATCAGTGGCATAGTTACTCTTCTTACAGTGCTTTCACCTTTTCTCCCAGCTGACCTTCCCCTGGCAGGTTCATTCAGAGTACCTACTTAAAGCAGCCTTCAACTACTGCGTTGCAACTAATTCCTGTGTTTCTACTTGACACTCTGTAGCTGTGGGTTAACCCATCCTAGCCAGACCCACTACATCTGTAAATAGGAAGTCCTTGAAGAAGCTTAGAAAATTTGAAATAATAGTTTATTCAGGTTGCTGAGAGTTTAAAACTGCATAATCTTGCAGAAGTATATGTTTGCATTCCCCACTTCATTCTTGGAAAGCAGCACAGGAAAGACAATAGTAGAATTAGCCATCATCTGAAGATTAAAAATTACATTGATCTGAAATACTTGCTATGTAACAAAGCGACCTTAATTGTTGGCTAACAAGACACCAGCAAGGTTCAAAACTAAAAGCAGGAACAAGCTGTAAGCAGAATGTGAATTTACCAGAATGCTACCCAGTATGAGTCTCTCCCAAGCAGATGGGTGAGAGGCTTACTTCTCCATCAGAGAGCACCAACGGAGAGAACAATGCCAAAACCAGCTCAGCTTTACTATAAAACCTTGCCAGAAATGCTC
The DNA here is from genome assembly GCF_000687285.1 of Phaethon lepturus. NCBI lineage: Eukaryota > Metazoa > Chordata > Aves > Phaethontiformes > Phaethontidae > Phaethon > Phaethon lepturus. The sequence continues at coordinate 21,921 of NW_010551630.1, forward strand.
GAATCAGATCTAGCTTGTACTAAAATACTTGTGAGGTATCTATCTGTAGTTTCTAGTTACTAATGGTGCTTAGTCACCCTTTTTTTCACGATTTTACTTAACAGACTTCAAGAACAGCAAAGTGCTTTTCCCCCCCTATGAATTCCTGCATTGATCATATTTTCACACTTTGTCGTTTCGAACAAGTAGTGCACAGCAGCTACCACTTGCCTTAAATTTTATCAGCTGTCAGAGAGTCTTTGACAACATGAACAGAGAGACTGTATGATATATACTGGAAATTACAGATTACTGTGCAAAGCTGTCTGGATTTTGAAGGATTTTTGTTAAGAAGGAAAATGTGTCCACCTCTATCCTTCTATCCCATCTATTTCCTCTGCACTGTCCTGATCCCTCCATTTCTATTGCTGCTAGTCAGAATGGGTCCTCTCACCCTGGAGTGTGTAGTGGTACAGTCATTTTGCTAGTGATAGTCATTGCCTGAGAACTGCAAAATGTGCTTGGAGAGAATCATTGTGAACAATTGGGTCGCACAACCTGCAAGGCAAAACCAAGAACTGTGGAGGTCCATACTCAAGTCTGCATGATCTGGGTAATCCCAGATAACCTCTCCAGGTGAATTTCTTGCAGACTGGTATTATTCCCACATCTTGTAATTTTATCTGTAAGGCAGTGAATTGATTGAATAGTAAAAATGTTGTGCTGTTTAAGTCCAACATCACTGTCATCAGCACAAAGTTCGGTATCGCTAGTGGCAATGTGCTCAACCGTGCACTTGTAGCTACAGGAGAGCAACACGTGTATCCAATGGATGACAGATACGTTTCTGGCATGAATGTGTGCTTCAGATAATAAGAATGAGATGCCCAAAAATCTTGAAATCCTGAAGATGCATCTGCCACCACATGGATTGTATGCAGGCAAAGGAGCTTACCCTGGCCAACTGGTTTTGATGACCCAGAAATCTACAGAAAGAGAAACAAGTTTAATAAGACCCATCATGCCATGATTTTACTGAACAGCAACTTTGCAGGTCAGTACCTTCAAGATGCTCACCTAATGCTCTTGATAATATCTGATGTGGGTTACATCGGACACCAACAGGAAAGAAGATGGCCATTACAGCTTTACAGATTGAAATTACAACACTTTTCTAAATTGTGCTGTCTTTTGTATTGTATTTTATTCAGAGCCCAGAAGAATAGATTTGCTGTCACGTTGGGGTCAAGCTTAGTAATTCTCAATAATACGCTGATCCTAATACTCACTCAACATGCTAACAAATCTTATCATCAATACATAGTCCTTTTGGCAGTAAACCTCCAAAGAGAAGAAACATGATTCTTTGTGAAAATATCTCACCAAACTGAGGAAGGAAAACAAGAAAAGAAACCTACCACCTCTTACTAATGAAAATAGAACACCTAGAAATGACACCATGAAGTTAAGAAGATGTGTGCCCATTGGGTATTCAATAATCTAGGGCTCTAAAGAAAATTTCGCTTTGGAAAAAGAACTGTTGGGCAATTTGCTAAGTGTGGAGTAGCGTTTCTCTAAATGTCCAAGGATTTTTGATGACTTCTAGCCTTTGGAGGAAGAGTACAATAAATTTTTGTTTTACATGATCACATCGGAAACTTAACCTTCAAAGATGAGACTGAGAGTAGATCAACTATAGTGTGATACATAGCCCAAGTAATCAATTTGTTTTGAAAACAGAATGTTCTTTGCATTTTGAAAATAAAGATTTTCCATGTGGTTGTTTCTTAAAGACAAGCACTGTTTTGAAAATATCGAGAAACAACAATAACAATGCATATTCGTTCTATTTTGCAAGTTTATCTGCATCTTCTCCAGTATAATTGCTGACTGGATTGCCATGCCAAACTATCAGAATATACTTATTACCTCATGGCAACCAGTTTGCCATCTTATTCTCCAATTATATGTGTAAAAAATGTAGTAATTTCATTTTGTATCAAAATAACTCATCAACAGTTTCATCTTTTTTAATTTGTGCTGGTGAGAATTACATTTTCCATAAGCTTCCATTGTGTTTGAAGATGAGAATTACACTGTTTGTCTCATATATTGTATTTTTTATGTACACTGTGAGGCTGACACATTGCAAGAAATACTGTTGCTAGATAATTGTCAATGTATCATTTTATTAGTGAATATTAGCTGCTTTTTACAGTAAATATGTGGTTAGAAAAATGTGAATCTTGTGCCAAGAATAGATATGTGAACTGTATTAACTACTAAGACAAGGGTTTAAGAACTCGCATGAAAGTTTAAACTGATTTCTAAGTAGTTTTTACACATGTAATAAAAATTAAATTTTTCAGTTGTTTAGATGAGAATGTCAGGAAGTATCCACAAATCTCAGTCTTTCATATAAAAAAATACAAAACCTCCCTATGGTATTTAAACAAATGTGTAGCGTGCAACAACTGCTAAAGGAAGCAGCCCGAAAGCAAGCAGCAGTGAAAAGCAGAAGCCCCGTGTAACACAGCACACAGATTATTGAACATGAGTGATATGCAAGGGTAAAACATTTTTCTTCTTACCGCAAAGGAGGCAAAATAATACAATACATTCTTAACAAGAACAAGTGAATGAGATCAAAGTGCCTTTTGTTAACATTTCTGGCAGATTCAGTATTTGGCAGCCATTGTGTCAGTGTTACAACTAATCTGTAGGAACAAGGAGGGTTTCACATTCGTTTGGAGAGACCTCCCATCCTGAGAGCGGCTCGGGCTCCCCCCAGCACT
>NW_010551630.1:24725-36255 GCF_000687285.1 Phaethon lepturus
AACAGGACTCTGCTCTGGTGGGCCTGGCGCGGTTCCAGTCTGCTGCACGAATCCCAGTCAGTTCAAACCGGGGCTGCCTGTAAAGTTAATACAGTTATTTACACTGAACGAACAAGTATAAGCAGCACCGCAAAGTAAAGCGCTATCTTCTAAACATACCCTCAGAGAGCGGTGGAGAGCCACGGTGGGAAAGCAAGCCGCGGGACAGCTTGGGAGACCTCCACCCACGCTCTGCTCCAGAGGGGAGGCCAAAGGAGATTTTCCTGTACACGGCACCCCTCTCAGCTTCTGCAGAAAACATTGCTGAGATCAGAGTTCATCTTTTCCGAAGGTAATAGGCATACCAGCAGAAGTGTGTCTGCTCCTAGGTCTGTAAAATCAGGGTGAAGATGCCCGAGAGCTTTGCTGTTTCCGTGCCTACTTTCTGCTGCTGTCACTCCCCCACCAGCAGCATGGTGGGAGGTTTGGTTTTACAGCACTGAGCGACGGATTTAAAAATACCCCTGATGTGTAAAACACGTTTTCTGCCTAGCTATCTGCACGGTTCTCGTACTGGTCTTTCCACCAGACCCCTCAGACTCCCAGTGCCTCAGACTCAGGGTCTGCAGTTGTTGCCCCCTTCTTCCTCTGTGAGTCGCCTCTAGCCCATGCACTTTCTCTTCCACCTGGAGAGTCACAGGGCTCAGGCCTTTTCTTGATGAGCCAAGTCACTCTGGCCTCAAATCTTAGATCTGAAATACAATAACCTATGGTGAGCCAAGAGCTCTGAGGTGGCCCCACCAAATGGCCAATAACACCTGCTGGATGTCCCACGTGTTGGCTTTGCCTTGCTCTTACTCCTGGCCTGCAGTGCTTCACTGGCTCTGGCTTTTCCAGCATGCAGGCCCACTTGGCTGAACTTCCCTTTGCTTAGGTGAAGAAACACCTTTGCTGAGCTGGAACAGGACCATCTCATCCAGCAGGAGAAAGCCAGAGCCGTCCTTAACGGGGCAATCAGCTACAGCTCTTGCATAGCACTGGTCCCAGGCTCAGCTGGGGCTTACCCCTAAACAGAGTCCTCACCCTCCATGAACAGCCCAGGTCCTGCAGACATAGCTCCTACCACCATGAGCACACAACCTTCTCACCCCCACCACACGTCCTTCTCTTGGATGCCCTGCCAAGACGCAGTTTCCTTTCCCCTCCTGAGTCAGAGAGATCCCTATGCCATGAGCAGGAAGGTGGAGTCGTGCTGGGAGACAGGGGCTGACAAAGTCCCTTAAAAGTCAGGAAGCTCCTGCCCCTCTGCAAGTGAAGAGAAGGGAGACCACTTTAATTTCCTGGTGCTTGAAGTCACAGCACCCGTGGGTGAATCCAGACTCTCCATGACATGACTGCATGTCAGAGCAAAGAGGATGGTGAACGTGATCCAGCATAAACAGGGAAGAGGGAAATTGGCAGCTTTCAAGGAGATGCTGCAAACTGCCAGCGTGCAGGAGCAGGAGGAGGAGGTAGCCAAACGCAACATGCGGCTAAGCACCGTTGGGTCCCTGAAGCAAGCCAGCTCTGTGGCCAGGCCAGGAGTGATGAGAGGTGAACGCTGTGAGAATTGGTACAGGCAGCTGTGAGCAGCCAGCGGCTATTTGCAGCCTCTTTGGATGATAAGCTACGTGAACATCTCTGCATCCATTTCCCATGTGCCAGCCAGGTGCCCTCCAGCCAGCCTCCTGGTGATCTGACAGCAGGGAACAAGGAACACTTTATGGCCAAGCACAGACCTGCTGAGCCCAGAGACCTCACAGCGATCCTGGCCATGTCCCTTCGTTCCCATGGCTGAAATCTCCGTACGTAGCTGCACACACTTGTTCCCAGCACCAGGATGACTTTTCAGTTTTGTTTTGTTTGGGTTTGTGGTTTTTTTCCCCTTGCAGGTTTCCTTCATTCACCAGGTTAAGTCTCCACCAATGTTTCTGAAGGAAACACCACATTAGCTCCTTCAAGCCTGGGATGCCAAGGGCTGCCAGAGGAAAGGAGCCCTCACAGTACAGTGGGGGAATAAAGGAAATACTGGTCTTTGGGCAGAGCTGCCGAGGACTGTGGACCTTGGCTGTCGGAAGTGAGAGAAAGCTGCAGAAAGCAAGACTGGAACCAAGAGATGATACAGACGATACAACAGTTTGTTGCTTTCATGGAAAGTAGCAAATTCATTGCACAGCAAGCCACAAGCAGAGATGTTGTAGGGAATATCCTGACAGTTGTCCCTCCATGATTTGCTCCTTCCAAGTCTCACAGGGAAGTGAGAGCCATGTATGGAACGGTGGCAGTTGTAGTTTCAGCAAAGCTTCATTCTCTGTTCTTCCTCTATCTGCTCCCCCTTGCTGTTGGAAATGCTGAGTAGGACACGTACCAGACAAGGAGGTCCTGGTGTGAAAGTCAGACTGTAGCGTGTCGGTCCAGTCCCTCGTCGAGGACGGCTGAGCGCCTGCTCCTCTGCTATCCAGCAAACACTCTGCTATCAGGTGATAGCAGAGGAGATCCTGGCCATGGCTGAGATAGCTAGTGAGGGTTCTTCACCTGCAGGAGGCCAGGGAGATCAACAGCCCTAAATAGCAAGAGAAGAACAATGAATTCATGATGACTACACAATTTGCCTGTTGGACTACTTCCATGGCTGTTACCAGGCAATAACTGGAAAGCTGAGGCAGATCAGCCAGAAATGTCAGCAGTAAAGCATTCATGGTGAACCACAGAGGCCTGCAGAATAATAGAAATAAGAAAAAATGTCCCTTCTTATTGATGAAAAGTAAGCTGAGTTTAGAGACATTGATCCATAAATGACTAAAAGAAATAGCAAGAAAAAGTGCTCTGACCTCTTCTGTGTCTATCACAAATGAAAAGAACATGGGGCAAGGACCTTCCAAGTGGCAAATCTCAACTCCTTCTGGATGTAATGACACTCTCATGTCAGCCTTGGCAACCAAAAAATATACAGCAGGAATTCATTTCCTGCTGTTAGCCTTCATGGCTGTCACTCCCAAATCTGGAGCACCTGTTTTGTTCCTTTTATAGTTGTAGCACTGAAAAGGAGCCAGTCCCTTTGTGGGGATAACTCATAGTTATCACTAGGAAAAAAAATATTAGGTAAAACATGTTGTTGTTGCTAAGTATCATCCAAACCTTCCATAAGCACCCCTGTGTGCACGTAGTCTCAAACGGTCAGCCGGGACATTCTCACCAGGGTTGGTTAAGTTATGTATGGAGATGATGAATAATTTGCTCTTAAAACGTCAGAGTCCCAGGTGATTAAGAAATGTGATGTGTTGCAGTGCTTTGGTACCAGAGGAGTCTGGGACTGCTAGACCTTAAATTTAGTGACGATTCACAGGCATGGAAATGGGAAATGTCATGGAGATGATTCAGTGTTTTCAACAATGCGCTAATCGCAGTGATGGCATTCCCTTTTTCTGCTCCACAGAGGAGATGGCACATGATATGGAGGGATGGCTAAGGGGAAAATCACTCAGTCAGTCCTCTTAACGCATGAAAGAACTAAGGACCTGCCTCTTGGTTAGTGTGGGACCACTGGAACATCTGCTTAGACCACGGACAGTTAAAGGAGCTATACCATAGAGGACAAAGATACTGGGTCTTCAAAGAGAAGATTTGTGTCCTTTGGGATTGATTTCCAGGTGCGTGAACATCCAATTCAGAGAGACCAAGTCCTCATAAACTGGTGTCCTGCTGGGTTACACAGGATCTGAATTAGGCTACCAGTATGGCTTAATGCCCAGCTGGTGAGTTGTGGCTGCAGGGTCCTGCCCGGTGCCTGAGCACGGCTCATAATTCAGGGCTCATCAAAGAGGGTGATGCTTCTTTTATCAGACAAATGCATTTAGCCCTTGAGCAGGCAGGTTGCCCATGGTAAAACATCAGCAGATAATTTCAGTGCAAGGTGACGCTGGATAAAATCAGACATAACCCAAGCTCTGATTATACCCAGAATCAGCGGCTGTGAGTCTGAACCAAAGCATCCTTGAGCTGAAAAATAACAGCCTTGAAAGTCTTTAAGCAGCATGCAGGATATTTTTGTAGTTCTCTGTGCTTCTTCCTTTTGATGTGTATAGAAGGGCTAAAATATTATGTGGAAGTTTGATAATCTTGACAGTGTTTTTTTGGCCTGACTGGAAATGCTGAAATGCTTGGGTTTTGAAGGACCGCTTTCTCTAAGATTTGCAGTTGATTTCAACTCGCCCCAGAGGCTGTCGCAATGAAAATGACGTTCAGGCAAGTTTTCACTCTTGTATCTCCTTTGCCAAACTGACTGCTGGAACCTCTGCTCACATTCCCGCGGTTTCCTACTAAAACTGATCTTTTCACATACGTTCTCTTCGTCCATCTGCTCTAGGACCCTGTTATACCCTTACCTTAGCTCAAATATGCTGAGTTTCTATCTTTTTTCAGTCAGAGAAATAGTTTCTGGCCATTTCAACAAAATGACCTGTTGCTGAAAATTGCTAGTGGAGGTTTCTCTTCATTACCTCAGCTGATATCAGAAATAATTGAACAACGAGCCTATATGGTAGACATTCTGTCTTATTCAATCCTTTGACGTGTTCAATACTCTTACAAAAAAGAAGTCTCCACGAATAAGACTGTGAATGGTTTTTGTCTTGTTAACATCAGTTTATTCATTTTCCTTGCTAATTGATGGAGGGAAAGGTGAGTCACAGGAATCTGCTACTGATGGGGAACAGTTTGGTTCTCAGACTAAGCTGGGGCAGTGGAAGCTGATGGCTTGCTGGGTGATGCAGATGGTCCTGCTGTGAAGTATGAGGTGAAAACTGGGCTGTCTGAGTGGTAAGCAACTTGAGAGAAGCAGAGAGAAAATAATTTTGATTGAGGAAGATTGAAATGTTATAGGAATAAAAGACTTTAAATTCCACTTTGTACCTCATAATTACAAGCATCTCATGCACTCATCAGTGGTGCTGCAGATCAGTTGAACTAAGCAGACAGAAACAGTGTTCATGAGAGAATAACAAATAAGAAAATGGTCCGACTTGTGAATTCAAGCACAGATTATTTTATTTATCCACAATCAGAACTTATAATTTTTCTGGAGTGGACAGAATACATTTGGCAAATCCCATTAGGGACAGGAAGCATTATTTGAAATTAAAAAAAAAATTGGTGCTAATAATCAATACCTAGTACAGTGTAAACAAAAACCACAGAAAAGAAAGTATTCACATAACTTGTGTTCACCTCATTTGCAGTCCTGCCTCAAAAGAGAGATTACTCACAGCACTTCTACCTTCCTAACAGGCCTTCATACAAGGGTTATGGTGCCCAGCTTATGTACATAAAAGAGCTTTATTTTTAGATGCATTGGATAACTGTTGTCAAGGACAGTTTTTGATGCTCAGTATCTCTGAAAATCAAGAAGACTTCAGTTGGTGCATGCTTACAATTTGCAAGCCTGCAGCAAGACTTAGAACTTGGGAAAAGCAACGCAGCCAACCTCCATGATTTTAAATGTGACTCTCACAAATGTTTTTGTTGCTCTTCAAGCACCACTTTGTGGTACTTCTTTCAATCAGCAGAGTGTCTCAGCTTTGATTTTATCTTTTTTTTAGAGAAAGTTCCTGGTGTGGTTGGAAAGAAAAATCTCAAAAATGTGACCTCTAATGTTTCAGAAACCAGACTACACATAAGAAGACTTGAAATGATTATTTTTCTAATCTTATTATTTCAAGGTCAGTATCATGATGTGGCGATCATGAAACAAATTTAGGAAGTATAGAGTTGACACTAACTAAAACATTAACCATAGTTACATCAAAAATTGTTATCCAAAACAGGGCAATAAATTATACTACTAAAATGTAAGTACATTCTTTCTTTCAAGAATATGTAACCTAAATTGGACTCTATTTGCAATAAAGAAATAAACAGTGAAGCCACAGAAAATCCCATTGCTTGCTTTCTTTTATTTTTTGTATAAAGAGAGGAAATAGAGTAGCCAAGAAGTAGATAAATAGCAGTAGATAATACACGAAGAGAACATTTGTTCAGAATCTCCTGTTTTTTTCAGACTTGTTAACTGTTTCACAGTAAATTTGTTGTTGTAAAATGCCCAAATCAATGAATAAGGTAAATGTGATCTCAAGTGAAATGAAAAAAGTAGATAAAAAATAATGGAAATTGATCTGAGTAACTGCAGCTGCAAAGGCAACATGTAGCGGAGGGAGACTTTTCTAACTTTAAATGCGAATGAATTGTATGCCAGAGAAGGAAACAGAAAGATGGAAATCTGCAGCTGGAAAAGGTATAAAAGGGGTTTTGACTTTGAAAGTATGGATTAATTAACTCTAGAATTGTATCTTTACAAATGAGGACAGCATCAGTGGTGGAAAGCAGAAAAATGAGGAGTTGTGTCATTTTAAACATATTACGCCAAGTTAGGCTCAGATGCCTGGGAATTAGTGAAGGCAGCTCTTCCTGAAAAGAACAACATTTTGGATGAATAAAGTGAGGATTTATTTTAAAAACCCTTACAAAGCAACATTTTCTCCCATGTGATGCTGAAGAAGTTGGAACTCTTGAAGCAATCTTGGATCTTTACTTACACACGGAATTAGCACATTAGATGTCAGAAATGGCATCAGTGCTAGTAAATTAAACATGCCCAGCAGTGCTCACACATGTAGACCAGCTGGCCACGGGTGGCCGTGTCTGCGCCACCAGGCTGCTCAGCCACCAAACCGGGGCGACCGCGCACAAGCTTGGAACCCAAGCCTTGGGAAATTTTGTTGCCAAAACTGCGCCTGGGAATTGTGTGACAGAGTGAGATAGCCGAAAGTGTGCTGGGGAGGAATATTAGCAGTCCAGCAGTGTGACAGTTGTGCTCCCGCTCCCAGGCACAGTTAACTTTGCTTGTATGGACATATGCAGGTTGCCCAAAGGCTACATTCAGAAGCCCAGCCCAAGTAGTCAAATGGCTTTAGGCATCTAGAAGAACAGATTCAGACTGCCTTCTTTCCAGGGCAGTATGTCTTCTGGCTCCACGTTCAGTTAAAGGAGGGAAACATGCCCTGTATGCACTGCCCCATTTCAGTGTTCCCTACCCCTCAGGAGCCAGAGAGCAGCACCTGAGAACAGGCTGCCTAAATCTCTCGTCACCCTCTTCACAGGAGATGTCGCACCGGCTGCCTGACTCCAAGCACGACAGGATGCCTGGCCACAACCCGCAGTGACCACCGCGTCCCCCAGCACCGGTGTGGCGTGGGAGCCTCGTTAGGCAGCAGCAATACGCTTCGGGTAGAAGTCCTCCTTTGGTACTTCTGCAACTTTTTGTATTTGCTTCGGAAAAAGAGAGATCATTTCTGTTTCAGGCTTTTCATGTGTTGGATGTTGAAGCAAAAAAAGGACAGTGTGAGGCTATTCTGTGGTTAAATAATTGCTTAGATATGTATCCCGTTTATTTCCAGCATATAAGAATGCAGTCTGAAGGATGCTATGCTCAGCAGAAGGTTATTTTCATCCAACGACTACTGGCTACTTTGGAGGCAAGGGGTCAGGCACTTGATTAGATGAATTACAACTTAAAGTCTCCTAGTATAAACCATGTGATGCCCCAGGCTTCTCAAAACAAGGCACTCTATTTTAACTCATAATGGGTAGCTGGATTCAGTAAATGGCCTAATCACAGCAACATAAATATTTATGGGAGAATTTTTCTAATTAAGGTATGAGCTTGTTTAGATGTTATCAGTTAGAAAGGGCTTTCCCAACAAGAAAATGGCTGTTAGGAGACATTAGGAAATGGTTAAACTCCAAGGGATTAAAAGGTCATTGAAATGGCAACATGCAGAGTCTATTATGGCTGAAATTTTGCTTGCATTCATGTCTTATATGTCTCCTACATCTGGAATTAAAAGAGCATCTTCCATGCAGAAAAACAAAATGGTAATTTTGTTTATTCTTTGAAAAATAAAGTAACATTACAGAAGATTGCCTAAGCTATGTATTTATGATCATTTTAAAAATGAAATGCTCTCGAAAGAAACATGCATTTTAGCTCTTGCTTCATATTTTGCTCCGTGAAAACCTGTATTTACCTCAGTAGCGATATTTGCAAAGTAAAGATCTAATAATGACTGAAGATCTCAAAATTTGTCCCCAGTATCTCAGCTACAGGGTGACTTTGGGTTTAGAAAGATTATGTCTAACATAATTGTCCTGCTGTTCTTTTCTGATGTTGTGAGTGCCAATGCTGTAAACACAGTTAATAAATTCAGCTTAAGTGACATTTTGGTGACCATGTTTTTCATGCCTCCTACTACAAACACCAACTAACTGGGTGATATTCTTAAATAGTTATTTAACTATTTAAACACATTCGGGAGTAGGAGCAACAAGAAGATGCCAGTTTGAACGTCCAGCCCGGCAGTCGGGGTGACAGGAGGAGCTGTGCTTCAGTACCAGTCACTTCCAAAGCAGCTCGAACCCCTTCATATGCTGCCAATCTCTCTCTTTTTTTTAAATAGATCACATTCAGATCCTTGTTATGGCAGCATAAGTCTTAAGTAACTTCAGTGCCTTCAAGAAAATTGCTCTAGGTTTACTCTGGTATAAGTATCAGTAAAATTCATCCCTTAAAGTAAAATTTTGTAAGTTGTCTTACAGAGAAAGAGCTGTATAAAATTGGCTCTGTGAAGTACAGGCAGAGCTGTTCCCTGGGGGGAAAAGTGTGTAATCTCTGTGGGACTTCATTATTCTGCTAAGAAGTGTGTGTGTGTGTCTGCCATATGGTATTTCACTATGAAGGTATAACTCAAAATGAAAAGTCAGAAAAAGAAAAGAGAATGTTCTACAAACCTTCTGCCTTTGAGCAAAATCTATGTATTTTAAAACATTTCAATGAGAAAGTATAAAGTATAGAAATCTAAATGGCATCAACAAGGTTATTAATTATCTCTGTCTAGCTTTTTGAAGTCAGCATCTGCAAGAAGTTTCAAGACCAGGCACAAGGAGTTAAATATTACTGCTTTCCTGAAATAATGAAGTCTGTACTGTTTGGTAGTTGATATCAGCTGCAACCAAACTGGACATAAAACTATAGTTTCATGTGAAGGCAGCTTTGTTAATTTAGAATGGCTTCCTAGCTCAAAACATGAAAAATACCTCCTAAATATTACAGTTGTAACCTTGCTTAACTCACCTACACAGCTGAGACCACATGAGCTACTGCTGCAAACCATAAAAAGGCATGTTCAGAGGGTGATGGTATTCAAATGTTGAACAAATCAGAACAAGATTTTAACTTTAACTTCCCCTTTAACTTACCATATGACTAACAACGAACACTCCCCTCCTATACACAAGTGCAGCGACTTAGAGGACTGGGGGCTGGGGGTGGCAGTTCAAATGGCACAGATCATTGCAAATGCTCTGTGACAAAGACCAATATTTGGAGGAAAGCAGCACGGTATGGGATGGTGTTGATCTGTTTGATTGAGATGGGTCTGAATGTGTGAGAAAAAAAAATGTAAGGAAGCCAAAAGTAGCTGGCTTGAGGGCCTGGGAGTTTGGGGAGTTTGTTGGATGCTGTCCAAACCCTGGTGGCCTTGGTCACAAGAACGTGTGTGATGCTTGTGCTCACGCTGGGGCTCCACAGCCATTAATCGGAGGCCTAAGTGCTGACTGATCTCCCAGAAGTACAAATTTGATCTGGCTCAAGAACGGGCACATGATCACATTTCTGTCAAATTAGCCAGAACACACCATACAGAGCTTACACGGAGTTTATGTTGGCTTTATACCAGCTGGGTGAGGATGGATGACATTTAGTACAGCTTAAGTTAGTGTGGTGTGGACCAACAATACCTGGTCTGAGCTGAGGTCTGCTTGATACAGATAATCCATTAACATTTCTGGATGGATTTGAAAGAGTGGTATTATGTCTGAATAATGTGTTTTGTCTTACAGGTGCAGCATTTTTGATGCAGTAGTAGGTGTTTCAAAGGGTAGATGTACTTCCCTGCTGATATAGATGCTTTCCTACAGAGAAGAAATGTGATGATTTGCTTTCCTCTTTCTGAAGGATAGTCTATGGGTAGAGTGCTACCCAATCATGTATGTTGAAAAATACGATTAAGATACCAAAGGTGAATTGAGCCAGGGGCTCCTATCTCCCTGGCATCTCCAGTGATCCTTGATCACAAATGACTGTGTTAACGGGCAGCTATTGCCTGTAATACTGGAAGTCTATAGGCTTATTGAGTGTCCCTTGGGCATATGTATAGGGTGAACAGTGCTTTTCCCTTCACAGAAAAGAAAGATGTTTGAGTTTTCAAAAAGGTTATCCAGGACAGAATCAATGTGTTAAAATAATGATGCCTTGTTGTCTGAGTGCAGCATGAGAAAAGACAAGAGGAGGAACAGTACTTGAGGGACAACTATCACAGCACAGGAGTAACATGATATGTGTGCATTTTGTCATATGGCTGTAAGGCCTATATGGACAGGGTCATGTACATGCAGCTCCCATCCCTGGACTGGATGTGCAGTCAAGGAGTTATATCTTCCCTTCAGTCCAACTCCCACCGTGGTCAGCAGTTTCTCAGTAGAATTCGTAGAAGCGTTGCTGTGCTTCAGGCATTTTTAAATAAAACCAAACTCTGACTAGAGACCATCTCATTTTGCAAGCCCACTTCATTTTCTAGACATATGGTTCCCATAATGTTTTAGTATTATGCAGCGTTCCTTTGAGGGGATGTGACTGGGCACATGGATGGTGGGAGGAGGAGGAGGTTGGGCAGGGAGCCAGTCCGACAGGAGTGAGATAGCTTTTACCGCACTGTGCCCACCATATAAAGAGAGACAGTCCAACGGTAAACGATTTGCCACTGGAAGATTAACATTGGTAGCAGGCACCCCCAAAGCCTCGGACAGCACAGTTTCCCTGAGTACAGTGGAACCCATCAGTCACCTTTAGGTTGCTCTTGAACTTTGTGACAGTAACTTTCTGTGCGTTAGCAATTATTCCCTGATGCAATAATTTATTGCACCTCTAAAAGCATGCAGAGAAGCAGCCTTCCTTCGTGACACAAATGCGTGGGGATGTCCCTTCAGCAAGAAGGACAGGGTGCTCCTGCCCACAGCCCCGGCATCAGGCAGCTTCCTGGAAGTCTTGCTTGTACGGTGGTTGAAACCTGATGCCATGTTTATTGTAACATGTCCTTGAGACATAGCGATTCCTGCCTAAGTCTTTCCAGAACAATATAAAATCCTAGACCTAGCTTTTCAAAAAGAAATGTATGATTTTGAGTGTTTCAAGTTTTGCACAACTTTTACTCATTTTGAGACAATTATAAAGAGTCTGGCTTTCCAATCTGTATTGCTTCCAAACAACTAGAGGAGACCCAGAGATAGAGTTGTCCAGAATTCTTAGTCACATTTAAGTATCTTGGACTCAGTAGACAGCTTCTTTGTCTGAGATTTGACCTCAAAAGCACAAAAGTTTATTATGAAGAGACAGCAGCAGGAA
>NW_010551630.1:36286-38638 GCF_000687285.1 Phaethon lepturus
CTTCTAGGGGTAAAGCATCCTTACAGGGTTGGTTTCAATATCTATTTAATTTTCAGGAATGGATAACTTATCATCTGACAGTGATGTTGCAAGTGAAGATTTAGATTGTGCCCTGAGTAAGAAAGCCGGAAAGTAGCAGTTTTCTCTGCTAAAATACATTTCAGATGAAACCTGGAGGAGTAAAACAGCAATTGTGCACAAGGCACATTTTCCCACATTACATAGCATCAGAAAATGAGTGAAAACAGTAAAAGCAGACTGATCAAAGAGCAGGACATATGTCAGAGAATTAAAATAAATGCAGCATTTCTATTAGGAGAGCAAAGAGAGAAATCAGGAACAGTGACCTTTTCAAACATTGACAGAGGTACAGCCTCTTGGAGGTAATGAGTTTGGGTGTGATGGTATGGTTTACCTTCACAGAGACTGTACCAAGAACCAAATCCTCTCCTGCACTGGTGGAGTATGTGTGTGGAAGGAAAGGTGGTAGCTCCCTCTTTGTGTAAGGGTGAAGGGTCAACTTCTCTGATGCTCAGGCATTAGAGTGTCTCAGAAAGCCCAGAAACCTACAATTTTGATAGAGGTGTTTATGTGAATGACGCAGCAAACTACAGTTATCAAATGAGCCAGTTAGAATGGTAACTGCTGAAAGAGCGAGCTGCAGCCCTGATGCAGAGGTAGCCTGTGCTTCTGCATGCTCTATGCTTTACCACATAAAAGGTTGGTAAATCATGAAATTTCAATATTTAAAATCAAGTCCATTGTATAAAATTTCTTCTAAAAACGTGACATTTTGACTCTCTTATTTAAATTGCAACCAGTTAATTTTAGCAATATGCTTTTTCCCAGGAACCCTTCCTGAAATTTCTATAGGTGTTTAATCCAAGCTGAAGATGAGAGGCTACCAGTGGTAGCTTCTCTTAACTGTAACAGCGTGAACTGCTCGCTGTAATTCATTAAATCATACTTGGGTGTGAAAGAATGCACACTACTAACCTTTCCCCCCACAATGCAACGTGTATTATACTGATAAGAGCAATGGAGAGATTTGCACTGCACTGCAATTTCCCAATGCCTTGCTAAACTCCTGAAGATAAGTAGACACCTGAGAGTCCCCCTCCTACGCTGAGAAGGCAAAAGCCCTTCTCCAGTTCGTACCCACAGAGATGGCCTCTTCACTCTCGGCAGCTTTTCCATTACTTTGTGGAGGTGCTTAGAGTTTTCAGCGGAGTATGAAGAAACTGGCTGCTCTAGAAATTATTAACTTTTACACTGTAGATACCGTTGTCATTTACACCTTCCTAACCGGTGGGGAATAAAGCAAAGGCAGAGATAGCTGGATTCACCAATGTTTTGAGTGTTTTGAGATCTTCATTTTGAAGGAGGTGCTACACAAATGGAAAAAACCAAGATTGCTTGTGTGGTATTACGGGCACCTGCAAAATAGGATTTTGTTTTGATGGTAAGAGCGACGATGACACAATCCTCTGCCTTGTGTGCTAATTGATCCATCAACAGACTGCACCACACCTCTGCTTTTCCTCCATATGGTGTATTAGTAATTAGGCCATTTGAGTCTATTTTATGGAGGTGGCTCGGTACCTCTAAGTCAATTAAACTGTTTTAATTATTCAAAGACTTCTTATGGATTCAGTTTTTATGAGACTCTTTAAAGAAAAATATCAACTATATGGAAAATAATTTTCAGGATGATAATGCAATTGTGTTTGCTTGCATTAACCTGTCAGTTAGTAAAAAGCAAGAGGATCAGAGCAAGGGTGTAAGTCTTATGCAGATGCCATTGTTAGAGGAACTCCCAATCTTCTTAACACATCAGTCAACTCAAATATTGGAATGAAAAGCCTCAGCCTCTTTTTCCCTTCTATTTCTCTCCCCGTATCTTAAAACTGACAATTCAAGGATTGAAATATTTCTGAGCTCTAGGAAGGGGAGTGTGGGATAAAAGGGGGAGGGTGGGCTAGAAAGGACTAAAAATGGCCCTACAATTAATATGTAAATCAGGCTGATAAAGTCTGGCTAAGACAACAGCTGCAGCCCATGGATGAGCTGTCGCAAGCGTGGCTGCAGTAAGCGGCGTGCCACTGCCGCGCCGCTGCCGTGCTGGCCTTCGGCAGCCTCCCATCCAGGCTAGAAGACTAAAGCCTCAGCCGGGCTGAGGACACACGGCTGTGCTTGTGTCTCTTCTGCTTTTGATGACTTTGCCTTTGGGTAAACGCCTCTTTGAGGACCTGGCTGTGGTCCTGGGGTGAGCCCGGCTGCAGGAGCTGCTGCCTGACACTGATAAGCTGCAAGGAGCCAGGGACCTGGCCCCCGAGCCCGGCTGCCGGCGGC
>NW_010551630.1:38664-48647 GCF_000687285.1 Phaethon lepturus
GCCCCGGCCCCCGGGCGGCGGGGGCCCCCCAGCCACATCCAGTCCTGCTGCAGGTGCCGCCTAATTAGACTTATTAAAGCAACTTCATTTGCCCCTCCAGCGGTTAATATCTCAATTTCAAACCTTCATTACTAGGGGTTAATAACTCAAGCAAAGAAATGCACTTGGGACGTCAGTCTGACGTAGCATGGAGACTGTTTTTTCTTCCTAGCTGAAACAAATGTTGTGAATGTGAAATCCTACCAGACACAGCCTAAAGTCATCCAAATCCACTCCTGGGTACTCACATCCCTCATGGGTGCTGTGGCGGGGAGATGCCTGAATACCATTTGGGGCGTCAGACCCTTGTGCAGGGTATGTGTTTTCCTGTGGCTTGAAAGGCCATGTTGTTAGCCCTGGAGAAAACACATTTAAATGACAAAGCTCATTTCCCTTAGGGGTTACAGGCAATTAGCACCACAACATTTGGATCGCATTTCTGACATTTAGAATAACGTAGAGAAGTTGCAGAAACTTCATTTCTCTGTACAACTCTCATTTTAAAATGGAAAAATGTTGACTGAAGAAAATCCTCCTGCCATGCCAGCTGCAGCAGGCAGGGCCCGGCTGGTCCCTGCTCCCTGCCATCCCCACCAGTTGTTTGCAGCAAGGACTAGTTTTCTTGGGAAGGCCCTCTAACATCTGGTCTGCATCTCTCAGGACTGGGGACCCTCAGGGCTTTCACAACAACGAGTTTCGAGCCCTTCACAAAAAGGAGTAAACCGCTATTGAAACTCTGCATTCATTAGTTATTTTCCTTCCACTGGCTCCATCGCTGGAATCAACTCCAAAACAACAGAAATCAAAGATTTCTTTTTATTATTTTTATTTTCTGGCACAATTATCACCACCGGTTTAGGCAGGGAACATGTTGTGGAAATTGTCTGCTCCCTGGATCCCACTTCCCTTTTGTTCACTCCCACCGAGCTGGCACGGCTCGCCGGCCACGGGCGCCGGGGGCTGCAGGGAACGCCGCGCTGCCGGCACTCCCCACACTCCCTCTCTGAGCCTCTGGAGACCCTTCTGGCCTTTTCAACCCCGGGTTGTTTCTGTCTGTCCAGTCAAGCTGAGGGCAGCACTCTGATTGCAAAGTTTGCTTTCTGAGTTGGTCTTCAGGAATGCTCAGGGCTTGCGATGTACGTCGCCTCTGCAAAAAAAATGGGGCGTGAGGCAGGTTATCCACATAATTAGCCTTTGAAATAGGTTGGAAAATAGCAGCTAATAAATATCGTGAATGTCTGCAGAAGGATTTCATTTAGCCTGTACTTTTGGAAATGAACTCCGAACTCTGGTTTGGTGTCTCTTCTTGTAATTGATATTTTGAACAAATCTCTTAGCAGTTTTGTGGCTTATTGGCCCCATGCACATGAGGAATATTTGTGACATGGAGCAGCAAAATATGTCTCCAGCTGAGGTGTGGAGAACATCCAGAACTGGAAAGACTGCTCACAGGGTTCTGCTGATTTATTTTTCCTGTTTTCTCTTGACAGTTACAGACAAAACCGGATCACAAATGACACCAAAATCACTACAGTTCCTGACAAAAGAAGAACCCAACTTTCTTCCCTTACCTCACCCATGCTGTCTGTCACTACCTAGCAGGTGACATTTCTAAGCTGAGAAACATTCCCTCTTCCCATCTCTCCCCAACTGCAGAAAGCAAATAAGCAACACCTCACACTGCTACCAGGTCCCAGGTTCTGGGTGGGAAGTGGTCTCCTCTCTTCCACATTATCCTGTGATTAGCTCTTACCTTGTTTTTAAACTGCTGCATGCTCCGACGATCTGTTGCAACTGGAGAACAGATGGGGATCATTTCATGGCTCTATGGTTTATGTCTAGCACTGTATCTTGCTTTCTTTGGTGATCAGATCTTCTTTCATGGAGCTTACCTGCCAGCAGAAGGAAGCCCCATGGTGAAGGTGTGAGCCTGTCCTGCATCCTGGACTGGGATAACTGCACCACCACGTCTCCAGCAATGGAAACGACCTGACAAAACCAACCCCTGGTTATCAGGCATGTCTGGAGCAGGGTCTTGTTGATATTATGTTGCTGGATAGGATGGATGATCTTGATGTATCTAGCCTAGCTATGCCAACTGACACTTTACCATGAGAAAAGTGCTTTTCCGTCAGTTGCCAGCAGATTCTCCAGGGATTGTTTCCCAGGAATGCAGAAAAGGAGAGGATGCAAAACAGTTTTACACCAGTTTTACACCGATGTAAATTGATCAGGAAGGTAAGTGTGTCCCTTGGAGATTTGCAAATGGAGAGGGGTGAGAAGTTGTGGGTGCTGACCAAATCTGATATTCCTTGGATGGAGGGCCCATTCCCCTTGAAGGCAGTGGGAACTCAGTGATTTCTATGGAAGATGACCCCTCACTCTACAGATCTTCAGGGGGTATTTCTTATGCTTCGGGGTGGGTAAAGTGCTGCAAATCCTCGAGCATCAAGGCCCCAAGCCTGGTAACTAGGTGTTGGGAAGGGGACGAGATGAGGTGACCCCATCTCTCCCACACACCATGACAACAAGGCTGGAGCCCTTTCTCTCTTTTCTGTTTTTGTTTTTCCCCCAGTCTGTTTTCTCAGTACAGATTATAAACAGTTTCAGGTCAAGGTCTTACTGCGACAGCTAACATGTCTGGTACAAAGAGAAGGGTGGCTTCTAAATCCAACTGCATTAGGCTGTAATGCAGCTGAATACATAATCTGGGAGCCAAAAGAGCTGCCAGCATATTTACTTTGTCAATAATTAGAAAGGAATAGTAGTCAAATAGAACAAAGAGTCTTTAAAAAAAGGTGAGGGGAAAAAATTCTTCTATGCATTTATGCATGCTTCTTGTGCTCATATCAATTAAAGAAAATCCATATATATATTTTCTTCCAAAGAAAGTCTCCTCTGGTTAATAAAGGTGAGAACATATTGCACTGCCTGGTACACATATGATAAACCATTCCATTCTGCTGGAAGAGGTAGGTGATTTTTTTTCTCTTACTGATTTATTTTGAATCAGACTAATTAAAGTACAAATTCTTTTCTGAAAATCTCACCCTCCTTTGTGCATAGAAAAATGATATCATGGTTCACTCTTGCTTTATATTACTGCCTCCTCCATTTGTGTCTTTTAAGGTGTAAAGGTATTTCTCTCCAACATCAACAGCAAAATCTTCAGCATTGCTTCAAATTTCCAGCCATACAAAGGAGTTTTCAGACATGACAAGAAGATCGAGGTGGCTGGTAATGTAACATTAAAAACAGATTTTCATTCAGAATCTTTATAGGTCTTACTTGATTTCTGGAAATAGCACAATGGTGTTTTATGTCAATGTTTTTATCTGAATCTTTTAATACGTAACGTAATTTGCAACCGTTCCATCGTGGAATTCAGCTACTGAAATGGTATGTGGGAGTGTTCTCACTGGGCAGCAAAAAGAGCATGATGGATAATCTCCATCAAGCATATCATTACTTCCAGGTGTTGGCTCATTTTTATTAGTTACTCGTGGCCTTACCTACCTTCTCAGAATGTTTTCCTTCTCAAAATGGCAATTTCCAGAAAAGGAGCTGCCATCCAAGGCACAAGCTAGATCTGCTAAGGGGCTTGTGATACATTGCTTGATTCTGCTTTCCAGGAATAGTCTAGATCTGACTTACAGGAAATTCTTGAGAAAAAGCAACACAAAATATGTTTTCTAACTGTAGATCTCTTCACAAAACTAGTAACTGTATTCTTTCCCTTCCACAATTTTCCTTTCATACATAAATTAGAAGATAGCGTGGCATTATCTTGTAAATATTGTTATGATATGCCACTTTTCGTGAAACAGAATAACACTGAGGGCCATTGATTCTGAAAATCCACTTCCTCTCTGGAAAAACACACTAGCAACTCTAGTTAAAAGTAGTATCTAAAATTACCATAATTAAAAATTAGGAGCAGGTTTTTTTTCCAAATTACTCACCATCTATAGATAGACAAGTTTGTGAAGGGCATGTGTCCTGATTTTGGAAGTCACCTTCCTCAGTGATGCGTGGATATCAAGGAAACATGAACCCCTTACGAGCATTTTAAATACTTGTCTTTTCCAAAGATTTCTAAAGAATGTAATGTTACAAACTGGAGCTCAAAACAAACTCACGCTGAAAAACTCAAAATAATGAGAGGGAAATAAGGAGTAGAGTTTCTGCTTAAGTGTTTCAAACATTTTGGCACCGCCAAAGCCATTCTGAAAAGCAAATAGAACACGTTCATCAGGTTGAATGAAAGCTGATGGGATTAATGTGCTGTGTGTTCTTGGACAAATTACTGTTTCCAGACCCACAGAAAACAGCTCTAGATGATGGTCTTAAAGTCAAAAGATAAATATTTTGTTCTGCCTTAGAAATCTGTAGAAAAATGTCTTTCATTAAAAACATGCAAATTAAAGAAGTTGCAGATAAGTGTTTCAAACACCAGACAGGGTTTTATAAACTCCCTGATTTCACACAGCTATATTTTGGCTGAGGGATTACATTTTAATAATAACTCCATGCAGAAATATGCTTTGGGCCCATGTCGGCTTATAAAGGCTGTGGACAGAGACACTGGGAGCTTTTGCTGTTATATTCCACATTTTCTTGTATTCTGGCAGGTTTTTTTTAAGATTCCTGGGGTGAGTGGGCACCTGCAGCACCTTGGCTGGGTACCAGGATGGAGTGGGACCCTCTGGGTTTGCTCTTGGGTCGTCAGTGTCATGTGATTTTTCTTCCCTACCGTTACAGCTACGCTCTCTATTGTGGATGCTGTAAATGCACACTGTTACTTGGTTTTGTCTCCCTCTGGCTTGAGTCAGAGATAACGGCCAACGGCCTGGCCAACAGCTGCATTTCTCTGGGTATAGTGATCCTGAACACTGGGGTCCTGGGACACCCTTCAGGCCCCAGAGAAAGAGGCACGTTTCCCAGGACGGGTCTCGGTGACTGGGGTAGTAATTCAGCAGCCCGTGGAGGACAGCAGTCCTGTGAAGGACGTATCTCCCAGGAACTGGCCAACAAGCCAAGAATCCTTGGCCTGCAGCAAACTGGGACAGAGGATGTCCCAACCCAAAGGGAGCTCCACACTTCCGTTGCTTCATCTTTCAAGCCAGGGGTGACTGGAGCCGAGAAGAGCAATTTAATGCCCCTGGGAGGAGTTAGGCGTCCTTTACTCTCAGATAATTAAAGCAATTATTTCTTCTTTCTCCTGGTGTCCTGGAGCCACAGGCCCTACATGTGTGTCTTAGCATCCTGTCAATCATTCAGGCCTATTCCTGGACAAATCGGAGCAGTATGTGTACCCACTCCTCTCTGCTGTACACCAGGGTAAGTTCTTGCAGCAGCCCCCAGTCTGTAGCCCACATTTTTTGTTCTTCCTCTTCTCATCTCACCAAAACCCCCAATGCCGGCGTGACATGGTCAGGATTTGCAGAGGCAAAAGGACAGAGAGTTGCTTGGAACAGGATCATTTTCATCCCATGCTCGGGCGTAGGTGGGCCAGAGTTGGGCTGGATTTTTTCCGAGGGCAAGGAATGATTTTGAGATGCTTAAGTTCACTGACAGCCCATTAGGCAAAGGTAGCCCTTGCCAGGTCCAGTGATTTTCTTTAAAAGTCTACCAGAGCTGAAAGCAAATTACCAGACACTTTCTGGCACTGTAAGACACAAACTTTTTTTTCAAGCTTGCTTTGAATCTACTAAAGTTTTGCCAGTTATAAAAACTGCTGCTGGAGCTGAAGTGAAGTCTTGGCTTTCACATTTTTCACATCCACAACTGCTTGAGAACAGTGTGACATTCTGTCTTTGGCAACCGGGAATAATTTCGGCAGAAGGGAGGCTGACCTGACAGGCGCCCTTGGCAGCCTCTCCCTGGCTGCATGCATCGCAGCAGACCAGGAGGCAAAGCGCTGCATTTTAGGTGAAATTCAGGTGTGGGACCCAGAAGGGCTGCTGAGAGGCTGCGTCTTTCATTGTGGCCACAGTCAGGCATCCCAAGAAAGCTAAACTTTACCACCCACAAGCTCTGATTATTTTAGAAATCAGAATTAATTAACAACAGCATCATGGTTAATGTCAGAAAAACAGTTCTTATTCCATTGATTATGGTGAGAAAGTAATTGAAGAAAGAATATAGGGGTCTGACCCTCAATAAATATATTCGTTCCCTTGTTAGAATGACTCTAGTGCAAACTGCATTAGGAAATTCACCCTTTCATGCATGTCAAGAAGTTTTGCCCAGGTAAAAGTTGCAAGACCAGACAACTTATTTCAAAAACAAAATCTCTGGTTTGTGTATTTCTTGCAGGGATGCCCTGCTTTATTCAGAAGAAACGTAAAACACATATTAATACAAAGATTCACCAGTTAAATATGCAACCCCCTAACAAGGCTTAACTGCTAGAATTCAAGAGCCTTTCTATCCCTGTGAACTCCCCAAATGAATCATAGCTCTAGGATACATTTTGGTGCATACATATGTTTAGAATGTAAAAAAATTAACCCTTGGGCTGCCTTTGCTTTGGCAGGCAAAGGCGTGCTGTGTGTGAAGTGGGAGTGAGAACATTTTATGGTTGTTTATTATGGTAGTCAGAGTGTTAAAATGAAAACCACTAACTAAGAGCAGAACAATTACAGTGCTATTTAATTTTGTAAAGAATGCATTACATGACACAGGAAGTTCAGATTATAGTGCAGAGGGTGTAGAAAACGAGAGACAAGATCTATACGGTCAGGATTAGATGAAATCTTAATGGGGTTCCCAACCCACAATTGGGAACTATATTATAGACTATTATAGACTCTCTTTTGCAAACCCTCAGGTGAACCTGTATTGTTTTCTTTCCACTTGGTTCCGTATTTTTCTACAAATGCACCAGCCCAATCTGCCGTGCCCCCCTGCTGGTGCTGGTGGCCATCAGCTCAGTGCAATGCAGCTACGACTGCAGTTACCTTCTGCTTCTTGTGCCTAAACTCCCTGTCACTGCTGGACCATAGTTTACAGGTCTACAGTCCTTAATCTGACCCCAGGCGAGGCACAGGGCATCGTTCCTAATGCAAAATAATAAACAAGACCAAATACTATGGAGCAATTATTTTCCCTTTATCAAAGTTGTCCTTGATGGAAAGAACGCACATTGGGCAGCTGCCAGCATGTCAGGAAGGAGGAACTGAGACACGTATGTCCTCAGACAGGCATCTTACATGGACTTAAACATTTTACTTCACAGTCTGAAATTCTGTCTTTATTTTCTATGAATTGTTTCTTTATGTTTCCAGGGTGTCTAACCATATGCAAACACCTTTCAGCTCCCCAATACTGTATGTACACTGTCGTGACAGTTGGACTTGATGATCTTAAAGATCTTTTCCAACCTTAGTGATTCCATGAGAGCACAGTCAGGGTTTTGTGCTGTCATCCTAGTCCCTCTGGTTGTGGACTGAAAGATAGTACAGGCCAGATCATAGGCCCTACAAACTCTGCATACCCAAATCATGTCAGGTATGGATGTGAGGTGTCCCAAGAGGTCACACCACACGACCAAACACAGCCATGCATTATGAAAGCAGGTTTCTGGAGAACAAGGCAGCTCATATGAACCCTCTCGCTCACATGAACTGCCCAACAGCCAGAGTGGGGTGACAGAAGGCAGTGCCATCAGGTCTCAAGGATATGGGGGTCTTGGTCAGCCTTTGCAAGGACCATGGCCTTGTCACTAACAGACTCTCCAACAGCAGTATCAGAAAGGAGCCACGGAGCTGGCTTGAGGCCATCTTCACGAGAACTGGCAAGTACTATTGCATTAGGTTAAAGAAACTGAAACTAGCTTATCTCCAAGAGGAGAGAAAAGAACCTGTACAGCTGCCGTGAAATGGATGTTGGAGGGAAGGCCAAGGGCCACCATGGAGTGCACAGCTCGGGGTGAGGGCTCGCTCTCTGCACCCTGAGATTTGAATCTGTGTTTTGGTGTCTGAGGTCACCAGTCAAAATCTGTTCAGTTTTGAACAAACAAACTTCATTGCTGTGTGCCCTGGAGACCAGTTCTGGGAGATACCCGCAAGCAAGTTTCTGACCAGCTGGGGAAATGTGCTCTTGCTCTGGTTTGAAAGAGGACTGGCTGGTGGTGGTGGGACCAGAAGTCAGGCGAGGAACCAGACAGCCCATACCGGTGCTCACACCTGCGACAGCCTGCCGGGAGCTCTGGCAATGGAGGGAACAGTGAAATCACGCCATGTTTCTGACCAGAACACCACTGTCCTCTCATGGCAGTGGTGTGATCCCAGCCGGTGACCATCCACTATGGACACCGACTTTGGAAATCTTTTGCTGCTGCTTCAAATAAACAGTCCATCTTTTTCTATCTGTATTTTAGAGTATTCTACATCCACTCAGTGCTGTGTCTGCCTTGTAAAATCAACGGTACTGTGGAATATAGGCAGCTCTAGACTATTTTCCTTCCTGAGGACAAAAATCTGCTTATTGCAGGGTGTTATCTGAAGGTATTTGTATATTCACAGAGGGATGGGTATGCAAATATATGTATGCATATACATACATACAGACATATTATATATATATACATATTATATATGTAAATATATATGTGCTTTATTCTCATATGCAGAGAAAAACTATATATCACGGTATGGATTTATTAGGCATGAAATACACGTTTATATATCAAATATATATATGAGTATTCTTGTTCTTCCTCTTTTCTTTAAAAAAATAAAGTTACCTGGTGTTGCATGAGTGCTGAGATTTGTAGAGAGCTAGCCCAATTCACTGAGAGCATTAGGAGCATACCTTAGAAACACTCAAAGCTGCAGCACATTAACAAAATAGTCTGATTTGCGAAGCTGTCGGGTTTCCCGAGTTTTGAAACTGTTCCTCACAGACATCTGCCGCTAAGTCTCTCATAGAGCGGGAAGCACTGTTGTCTGACAATAGCTCTGTTTTCAATTTGGTACCTCCTTCAGGGTTTATAACTACAAGAAAAAAATGCCCATTGTGCTGGAAACAACAAGATTTTCACAATGGCTTGTGCCTTGTCCCATCTTTTATTTGTAGGTGCCAGATCATAGATGTAGAAAGAGCGTTCCTTTTGAGACTGCCCCTTTGAGGAACTGAGATATGTTGAATTTTAGTCTTCAGAGTTTCAGCTCTTTCTTCCCTCACTTAACAGTCTCTGAATGTTGCAATGATGTTCAGATCTTTTTGTCCTCAGCCATTAGCCCTTTGAAACATACTGTATGTTAAGAAGTAGGCAAAATAAGACTGAAGTTCTTGTATTTTCCTCCAACCTCCATATTTTCATTACTTTCAGACTTTTCACTCAAAGAGATAATCTTTCTCATTTTTGCTATCTGGTCTTGCTTTCTTAGGAAAAAAAAAAAAGAAAAAAAAAGCAGGTTGGTAATTTCTCCTTAAACTCATGTAGTTGGCTTAGCTAGTGATATAAATCTGAGATACATTAAATCCTGAAAACATAAAATCCTTTTATATGCTGCCATGTTTTTTCTAGATGATATAAGGTAGAACCCAGATCACATCACTTTATGTACCACTTAGAGGAGGTAAATATTTTCAGTATTTCCTTTCTTGGTGACTTCTGCCAGACGGACTCTAGGAGCCAAAAACACTTTTCAACAACTGCTGTCTGTGCCATGCTCCCATAGGCTGGAGCTCATCTAATTCAAATGTGATTATCTGAAAATTAGATTTCTAAATCACAATTAATGACTCTCTGATCCTATTATGATCATCAGAGAGAAGGAGACACCTTTGCAGAGAAATGCATCTGACTTAAACGCATATTCTGGAGGGGGATTAGTGACAGTTTTTTTTCAGGTGACTATTTCTGTTCAGCAAGGGCTACTGTATCACACATATTCCTCTACTGATGTGCAGCAGTCCCTGGTATAGGTCCTCTT
>NW_010551630.1:48678-53954 GCF_000687285.1 Phaethon lepturus
TTCTCTTCCTCTGCTTTAAAACTAAATAAATACACATATTAAGTAACATGAAGCCTTCTGTATAAGATGGAAGCTTGGTGGGGTGAATTTGATTCAGCATGATTATAACACTATCTAACGTTAAGGAGGCTTTTAAGAAACTTTTAAAATAATTTGATTTTTTCTTTGTTTTATACCATCATTTTTAAACACTACCACTACAAGGGAAAGCATGGTATTATATGCAAATTATTGATATGCCGCTATCCAGGGAACAGAAAAACTCTTTTAAAATTTACGTTGTTCTTACCCACTATGTTTAAGATAGAGCATTATTATAATATTTTTTTTTTGTTCTGTTTTGTTGATATGTGCTGTTATCTTAATGGTATTCAAATGTTTGCGAAATATCATGGGTGGATATGAGTAGGCAGACGTCCACTGGCTTCAGCATTGAATTGGCAAGCCAGCATTTGTCCATTTGTATTTACCTGACTTAGCAACAAACTCTGTAAATTTTTAGAAAGAAAACAGAACTGTAGTATAAGGATAGGTCAAAATGAAATGTTAACAGTCTGTTGCAAAGGCAAATGGGACCACTTTGCTGTTTAACCACATTCCTCATTACAAAACATATCTCTACAGACTTTGTGCTAGTAATTAAAAACGTCTGTTTTAGCATTTGATGTGTATTAGGCAAAGTTTCAAGTCATGCAGTCTTCAGCAGAAATGAATGTCCCCCACGATTAAAAAGCTCTTTGGATTCTGAGAGAGGAAAAGTGGAGAACATTTAATTAGACATGCTTTCATATTTTCTTGTGAATAAAATAAAAAAAAAATCTCTTATACAGGAAGATATTGCTTTACAATTTGATGTGATTGATGTTGCTCATATATATTCGTGTTAGACAGCTATGTAGAAAATACTAAGCACTGAATGCCAGGAACAGACCATGGGCACAGATTTGTCATAACAGTGCATGGATATGCTTCTGAGACAAATGTGTTAATAATTTACAGCTCCCAGCCAGTTGGAGTTTGGCTCCTGAGGTCTTTCCCGAGGATGGAATCCCAACTCTGGGAGATGTTTGTGTTATCTCAAGTTGCCTCTTGTCTCCTCATTTATATGTTTCAAATTTTTTTTCCTATTCTTTTCTCTTTGATTTCCAGGCATCTCTGTTTCGCACCAACAACCACTGACATTTCCATTTTTCAAAGCCTGTTTTAAAAGCATGGTTGGACCTGCCACATCTCAGTGTAAGGAGAATGATACGTTTTTAACAATGGGTAACTGTACTCAAGTTGGAAACAAGGCAGCGCTTCCTGAACTACGTCAATAGGCCACAGAAGCAAAAGGATGCAATGCAGGAGACTATAGCTAGTGATCCTCTGAGACCGTATGATTTAAATGTTTTCTGTATGGTTTCAAACAAGGCATGATGAGGATAGAGGTGCCTAGTGATTGGGAAGAAGTCTCAGGGCTGATAAACTTCAAAGAAAAGGAAAAGAGAATTAGTAATGACTAAAATATTCATTTTCAATGCATCACTAATATCTTCCTCAAAATGTACCTCTGTGGTACTTCCTAGGTAAAAAACATTATTTTAATCAGTGTGTGTGTAGTAAACCACTGTTTACAGGAGCTTATACCTAAGTTGATTTTGTATAAAATGAACACAACTGCAAAATCATTTGAAAGAAATCCTGTCTACATGCACATTCAACTGTACAATTAAGGGTTTGATACCTTACATATGCATCTTTGAACTTTTATCTTGATTTGTGGGCCTGTTACCACCAGAATCTTTCTTCAGATTAAAGTATTTCAAAGCTAGATGAAACTATGTATGTTCCTCATGTTACCTTGCTTCCAGTATAATGACAGCTTTTTGCTGAAGCCACAGACAATTATACAACTCTGCTCAAATAGGAAGTGCATTTCTGTGCACTTTAAGTGTGTTAATATTCCTTGCATGTTTGATCCTGTTTGAAGATAAATAAAAAGTTTAAAATGCACAGCACATGGTCTTTGGGAAAAGTCAAAACAAGTTCAATTTATATATAAAAGTTTAAGTTTAAGACTGTATATTAATATACTTTGACTTAGCTGAAATGGAAATTATAACTGCCCAATTATTGCAGGTTTGGGTCATGTCAGGGTCCTTTCTAATATTTAGCAGTAGTGCATATCTGAGCTTTATATATCTCTATAAAACATTGATGATGATGATGATGATGATGATGGTGGTGGTGGTGATGATGATCTATTTTTTCCAGGGCATATTCCTATCAGTCTCACAGACTAATGTGCACTTCCTAGATCAGATTAGCAGCAGTGTAGGGGACACACCTTGATTTAAAGATATCCATAAGCAGGAACACGGTGCCTCAGAAGTTCTCCTGAAAGCCATATTCTCTCTGAGAAGTCCTTCCCCTTCAGAAGCTATTTGGGTCAAATAACATTTCAAAACCCATTTTCAAATCTTCTGGGGCATTTGCAGCTGTGGTTGGAACATACTTGCTGCTCAGGTACTCAATGTGGCTCCAGCAGCTGGCTTATGGCCAGCTGCAGACAGTGACATTGCGTCTTGCCTTTTGTTTCATCGGGTGTGAAACTCCAAGTGCCATCTCAGAGAGGGAGGATGGACTGAGAATACAAGATGTCCTCTCTGAGAGTAAGGCATGTTCCCGAGACAAAAGCCAATCTTTTTGCTCTGGAGGAGCCATGTTTTGGGAGGAATTTTTAACCAGACAACAAACTATCAATAGCCAAAGAAGCTTCTCCTGCCTCCCTCCTTTTTCACTTCTTGTGCCCTGCCTGGGGTACCAAGCACTACTAACCTTTCCAACATCTTCTGAAATGGACTCAAGTTTAGCATCTGGCTGTGCAGCTCAGTGAGGTGCAGGGGAACATGTGGATGTTGTCTATGGCTGCAAGCCAGCCTCAAATCCTTTAGCAGCTGCAGTGATCCGCAGCGAAGCTGTTGCTTCACTAATGATTGTGCCCCATTTTCATGGTGAAGCAATGCTGCAATTTCCCTTGTTAGAGCTACATCCACTAAAATGTCTCTATTTGCCTCCTGAAGTAACAAGAAGGATATAAAAAAATAGCATAATAGAAGAGTTTTTTAGTAGATAATTAATATTTTAATAGCAACGGGAGGGAGAACGAAAGAGCCTAATTATAGAATGTGCAGGAAATGCATATTTTAAAGTGCTGTAGAAAGATATGTGGGCAGGGAGCTATTTCAGCTGAGTCTTTGCAGTGTGATGTTTCCCCAGTCAGAGGTCTCATGTTAGCTACTGAACATCCCAAATCAGACACAAATAATCAATCCAAGAAATTCTGGACAAGAAAATAATACCTTGGCTACGTGTGATGCCAGCCTATAGCTCAGTTTCTGAACTAATTTGATGCATCTGGGACAAACATGGTTTGAACACAGTCAAGTCTAGCAGTCATATTTGCTTGGGTTTCATAGGTGAGAAAGAAGAAAGTGACAGAGTGGACCTCTTGGGCTGAATTTTGCCTTTATAGATCTCATCTTCATAGTGCTCAATATTTCAAATAAATCTGGCACTCCTCTTTCAAAGAGAAGTCAACAAGCAAGCCATGGCACTTCAGAAACCATCCAGAGCCATTTTACAGTTGTAGAGAAGTTATGGGAAAGGATGGAGGCAAGAACTGACAGAACATGAGAATTACATAACACGTTCTGAATTGCTGGAAAAAGTGGATGTGCAACTAATGTTTCCAGGCAGACCTCACTGGCATAAACAGCACTTGCTCAGGAGATCTGTGCAGGTGTCACTGTCCTTGGCAGTGCTTCAGGGATCAGACTTCCACAGTGAAAGTGGTTTTGGCTGCTTCTTGGCAAGAACTCTGTAAAGCCAATGCCACCTACGTAGTGCCCAGAGATCAGCAAGGGAGGCAAAATATATGCCTGGCCATTAAAAACATCTGCAAGTGGCTTCCCACTCAGAATCTTGCTTCAGTCCTTCTGTGCGAGCACGGCTCAGGAAAAGCTGGAGGACTGGATTTGTCATGCTAGCCGGTAACCTCTTTTGAGACTGGAGCATCATATCAGATAAAGAACCGACCTCTCTCTCACTTTAATAGGCACATGGGGAAAAGATGAAATGTTGATGCTGTGAAACTGTTTCACAGCTCTTAGCTTTTTGTCTTTACAGTTATAAAATTTCACAATGTAACTGAATTCCTGAGAAGGTCATGATGCAGAAATAAAAGCCCCTTAAATTGAAGTAGACAAGAACTAAGGCAAGACAGCCATTGAAAGAGAATCTTGCTTCTTAAAGTATTTGGCATTTGAAAAAATAAAAATCAGGGGCTGACTTTGATTTATGCTTTACTACTTTATGTATGTATGACTTCTTTGTTTATGTATTCAGGTTTTTTCCCCCTAGAAAAATCAGCATCAAAGTCATGCCTAGAGGACATGTATAAAATTTAAAACCAAGGCAGACAAGAATAAACAAAATCCATTTGTATCTGTGTCAGTCACTTGCAGGATGCTCAGGAGATACTGTCTGTAAATATTTTCTCAGAAGTGAAGTGGGATTTATCCAAAAAGTGACTAAAGAATATTGCCCTTTACAGAGCATTTAGGAAATGGGTGTGCTCCAGTCCTTCCTGGCATGAGGTTGGCTGTTCTTGGGATCTTCAGCCCTTACCTCTGAGGCCTTCCTCTGAAAATGCTCCTGGAGGATTAAAAACAACAGCTACTTTGAGTCCATTCCTGGTTGGAGCCAGTGTGCTGATCCATTCTGGCACTTCTGGAAGCAAGGCAGCCTTTGGAAGCCCTCACTGCAATGGAGCCCTGCTACTGGCAAGGGGGACCCCGGTGCCTGGCACTCCTCCAAGCTGGATTATTCAAAGTTAGTGCTGTTCTTTTTCTCCAGGTGGTGTTTTCACAAGAGACAAGAGGCTGGGAGACAATTTCATGCCTGTGTCTTTGGATCAAAATATCACCTTAATGCAGATCTGCTCAAAACTATTCCTTACCAAAATGTCAAGAGTGCAATAGTCTGATAAGGTTATTTGCACAGATCGAAGTCTCTGCAGAGAACAGGGATTGGACCTGTAGAATTTATTCTGGATGATTATATGAAAAGTTTACTGACAAAAGGTCTTTTGTATCTATACATAAAGGTTTTCAACCTGCATTTACTTTGCCTTTTAGTCTTGAAACATTTAACTGTCTTTGGGGGTCATTATTCTTAAGTAAGTAATAAATGATCTGCAACACATTGACCAAGAAATGAGTGCTGCTTTGTAG
>NW_010551630.1:53985-57069 GCF_000687285.1 Phaethon lepturus
GCTCCTGCAGTTACAAAGAAGAGGTTGTATTGCTTTAAAAGAGGGGTAGCATACAGGTATGGCCTGTAAATTTGGCGTGTGAAATCATACTCAGTTACTCTACGAATGCAGCTCAGAAAGTTACTGTTCTTCCATTGTCAGGTTTAATTCTGCACTTCACTAGGGCAACTTTATGACACTGTAAATGCACTGAATTAATAGAGGTGCAGTGGTGGTACCTCAGCATGACATCAGAATTAAAGAGTGGAGAGTTACAGGGATTTAAGACCATTTTTACCAGATTAGACCAAAGGTCCATCCGTAAGAGTGCTCTGTCTGTGATAGTTTCCAGTGGCAGATGCTTAGAGAAAAGGTAGACAAACCCAGCAAGTCTATAGTGATATTTTTTCCTAGCACATTGCCGTCTTCCAGTGGCCAACTATCTGGTACTTTCCCAGAAAGACATGATAGATTTTTATAAACAGCTTTTGAGGGTTTTTACTTCCATGGATGTATTTCATCACTTTTTGCATCTATATAGTTTCAAGCATCCAAAATCCAGACTATGAAGTCTTACACCATCCACTTTGAAGCTTCAGTGTCAATGGGTGTATTATAATCTCTGTCTTGTGATAATAACATAGGGATATAACACATGGTAAAAATGGTAAAATATCTCAAAACTCAACATTATATTTGACACAAGAAATGAAATTATTTCCTAAAACAACTTCCTTGAACTGGAGGGGCCTCTTTGACTTTTTTCCCAATAAAAGAAAGACGTTAGTAACTTATAAGTCTTCCAAATTTAAATGAGATGTGACAAAGTAAACCTGGGCATACTGATGATACATATGACATTGGAAGTTGGGGCACTAGGTCATTGGATCCATTCTTGCAGACCCCAAATAATTGACAACTCCTACATCTGATTGCCAACAATAAATGCTGCAGGATGCATTCAGTTCTAGGACATCACATGCTGTCCTAACATCTCCAACACTCCAACACACTTCTGGACACTTGTAACTAGAATTCCTAGCCTATTCACACAATAAAAGTGGAGGGCCTGGAGACATCACCCTGGAAGGTTCTAAACCAGGTGCATAAGGCCCAAGAATCTATAAGTGCCCCAGAGCCTTCCAATCTCACTCCCACCATCCACATGGATGCATCTCAGAGGCTGGTGCCTACACCAAAGGACAATGGAAGATATTCAGCTGTTGGGCTTCACCTACATACTGTCCCACAAAGCTGGTTGCCGATTGCTCTGAAGCAAAAGCAGCAGCTGGATCCCCAGCCTAAGGGATTACCTTCAGCAGAGTCATAAACTGTATTTCAGATAAATCTCTGTGGAACATTCCAAGTTTTATAGACACTTAGGATCTATCAACTTTATGACTTCCAGCTGAAAGTCTCATCTGGAGGATATCTTTTCTTCCCAGACATCTTCCTGTTGATTACTTGATATTAGACAATTGATAACCAAATAAGGATGGACAGGATCCTAATAAAAGACTGTACATCAGCTTATTGTATGTACACTATTGTGATAGCAAGTGCAGAAAGAGGCACCAGCAAAAGAGTGTGAGGAAAGCAGACAGTGAGAATACAATGCAGATATCCAGAGCTGATAATCATAAATCCTTCAGTTTAATCAACTGTCTACAAGAAGAAACACTTGGATAGCTGACTTGGATATGAGTGTCTGCAAACCTGCTTTGTACCGTGACTAATAGCAATGTATACCAAGTACTACTTCTGCTAAACAAGTGCATGCTTGCTTGCTCTGGAAAGGTGACTAAAACCACCAAGCATTTTTTTGCTATGACCTAAGCTGGACAAGGGAACAGGTTTTTGGATTTGGAAGAGTGATGCATTTTTACGCACTTTTTTCCTAATCGCAATGTAAATGGAAGATAATCCTCATCAGATCAAGAAAGCAAACTGCATAGTGGATGTGATATCAAGCGAATAAATATTGCATCTCATGCAAAAAACAGCAGCAGTTCTGTATTAGTGTTAAATCTAATGCAAGAAGGCATACCCCCGTTGACGAGCAAGACTGGCAAACTGGTAACAACAGATGAGGAGAAGGCTGAGGTGCTCAACGACTTCTTTGCCTCAATTTTCACTGGCAGTCTTCACTATCCTTCCCACACCTCTCTTGAGGATGGACTACAAGAAGGGCACTGGAGGAGAAAAGTCCCTCCCACTGTAAGAGATCAAGTTCGAGCCCACCTGAGGAATCTGAACATGCACAAGCCTATGGGACTTGATGAGGTGCATCCCAGAGTCCTGGGATTCCATCAGGGAATTGGCTGATGTAGTTGCCAAGCCACTCTCCATGATTTTTGAAAAGTCCTGTCAGTCAGATGAAGTCTGTGGAGATTGGAAAAAGGGAAACATTGCACACATTTTTAAAAAAGGTAGCAAGGAGGACCCTGGGAAATACCAACCTGTCAGCCTCACCTCTGTGCCTGGGAAGGTCATGGAACAGATCCTCCTAGAAGCTATGCTAAGGCACATGGAGGGCAGGAAGGTCATTCAAGACAGCCAGCATGGCTTCACCAAGGACAACTCCTGCCTGACCAACCTAGTGACCTTCTACGATGTGAGTGACCACATCAGTGGACAAGGGAAGAGCTACAGATGTCATCTATCTGGACTTCTGTAAGGTCTTTGACACGGTCCCCCACAACATCCTTCT
Source organism: Phaethon lepturus (assembly GCF_000687285.1). Lineage (NCBI taxonomy): Eukaryota > Metazoa > Chordata > Aves > Phaethontiformes > Phaethontidae > Phaethon > Phaethon lepturus. The sequence continues at coordinate 56,675 of NW_010551630.1, forward strand.
CGCTAACTTAGAGAGAGATGGATTTGATGGGTGGACTGTTGGGTGGATGAGGAATTGGGTGGATGGTTGCACCCAGAGGGTAGTGGTCAATGGCTCAATGTCCAGATGAAGATCAGTGATGAGTGGTGTCCCTCAGGGGTCTGTACTGGGACCAGTACTCTTTAATATCTTCATCAATGACATAGACAGTGGCATCAAGTGCACCCTCAGTAAGTTTGCAGATGACACTAAGCTCAGTGGTGCAGTTGACACGCCTGAGGGACAGGATGCCATCCAGAGGGACTTGGACAAGCTCAGTGGAATGGGCCCATGTGAACCTCATGAAGTTCAACAAGGCCAAGTGTAGGGTCCTGCACCTGGATCTGGGCAATCCCCAGTATCAAAACAGGCTGGGG
>NW_010551631.1:0-7868 GCF_000687285.1 Phaethon lepturus
GCGATTGGAAACGCGGTGGTACAGCACGGAGTCTGTGTAGGCTATCCTTATGTAAATGCTTCACCTCTTTTAATTTCGTCTGGAAACTTGACGGAAGTGGACCCGTTCCTGTTGTAACGCTCCACACGTGCTAACGGAGCGGATCCGGGCAAATTGGAATGCGGTGTTCCCTGTCTTCGGTTTTTATATGCAACCCTGATCGTTGTGTAGTTGGGTGCACAGTACTTCTGCAGCGTTTCTTCTTGGCTGCGCCGGCATTACACATCTGAAAACTCAACTCTAAGGACCAGGCGTGACTTTTGCAAGCACAGTTCCTGACATTTGTATCTGGTCCCCCTTTTAAATTGTTTTAAGAAATTTTGTATATGGAGGATAAAGTGCTTATATATTTATTAAAAATCCTTTATCTTATTTGAAATTATTATTTGGTGAAGAAGGGTTTTTCTTTGGGGGGGGGGGCTTGTGGGGGGGGGAAGGTAACTTTTAACCTGTCACTTATAAATGAAGCCCTTATTAATCATACAGAAAGGTACTGTTAGTAACTAATGGGATGTCTCTGTTTTACGCTTTGTACATGACAAGTCCATGTGTTACATTTTGTTTCTATCAAAATATTTAGGCATCTGTCTTCAACCAAAACCTAAAAAAAAAAAACAAACTGTGATTTTATTTGTTGCAATACATTTGAAATTTCAAAGGGTACTTTGGGGCTCAAAATTAGGATTTCTAAGTCAGTATGTGCATTTCACGTAATAAAGCTGTTAATGGTGAGCAAAGTATTATATACTAACTAGATTTTTTCCACATCTGTATAGTATATTCTATGTATTTTGTGGTATTGAGATTATAGAAAGTTTAGTGTCTGAAACATGCGTTTAATGTGTATTTTTAAACAAATTTATGGCAATTAAAATATTTGGAGAAAAGGGTATCACATTTCAATTTGTAAAGATCTTTTTAACTACTGTGTCATTAAAATGCTTTGTACAATGCAAAACTGTAACTGGAGAAACTAAGTTTAATAAATATCAAATAGATTTTCTGTATTAAACTTCAAAAACACTGTGCTCGTATCTGTTGCATGGGCTTTCTCCTCCCTGGTATTGCATTTTTAAGCAAGAGTTTTCTCTTTTTATCCTAGTGCTCTATCTATAACAAAAGGAAAATAGCATGCAGTATTTGTGTCCCAGACTTGTTGATACTTGTCTAATCAACAGGGACTTTGTTTCTCTCAGCCTTCCAAGTTAATGTGCAACTGGTCAAAATTGGATTTTGATCAATTTATTTTAAAATAGGAGATGCTTTAGTGGCAAAAGTCAGCCTAGGACATTTATTTAAGTAAATTTGATTAGAAGTAATTAAAAGTAAATACTTTACCTTCCAGTTATCACTGGATATATTTGGGATGTTGAAAATGCTATCAGTATTATCAGTTTGTTTGCTCCCTCTTTCTAACAGGCCTTTATCTGAAGTACCGATAAGAGTTCAGCTGTCGAGACTGAAACGAGGTGGAAGCATGGTCTACGTTACGCGCTTGCCAGGTTGAAGGATAAATGTCTAAAGTCCAGTTTGAAATACGCACTCCTGCTTGAAACGCCCGATGCGCACTCGCCATACACTTTGCTCACAGGATACAAGGAAAACCAAGGTGGTTTGCTGAATATAAATTTTTAATTCACACCTTAAAAAAAACCCAAAACATTACAAAAAAACAGAACGAACATGAGATACAGAGTCCTTTTATTGAGCTTGGCTGGAGGGTCATCCTGAAGCACGTGCTGCAGAGGTGCAACCTCGGTTAGGAAATGCTCTCAAGCTCCTTGAAGTCCTTTTGTCAGTTCATAGGACAGAAATGTTAAATATACTTATTACTCGATTCATTGTCCTAGCTTTTGTACGGTCAATAAATACTTCACAAGTAGAATGGAGCCTTGTTAGCGGTAACAGCGGTGGGTGCTCTTCATGGGGCCGGGTCACTCTGAGGCTGTTCTCAGGAAGCAGCGGTTCTTCCTGGAAAACAAAGCACCACGAGGCACTGGCGGCTCAGGCCCGAGCAGCGCTGGTCTGGCCCGGCCGTTACAGCCGCGCTCCTGTAGCTGTGCGCAGCGCATTCACCACCTCAACGCCGTTAGTTGGTCTGGATTCCTTTTACGTTCCCTGCTTTACCCAGTGACTCCAAATGCATGTTACCCCGGGCTATGTGGTCAGGCTGCGGTGCAGCAATTGTACACCACTGAAACCCCCTTCTGCCTGTACCTTCCTGTGGCTGCTGTTACAGCTCACCTCTGTTCATCAGTAGAAGCAAATTAGCGTTTCAAACGCGTGCAGAACAGCAGCCCCACTACCCTGGCCTCTTGTACTGACATGCAGTAGCAAATGGATGTATTCTACCCTGTCTCTGCTTTCTGGTGTGTGTGCAGTAGGTACCACACAAAATCACCCTTCAGTCACAAAGTAGTAATTTTAACTAATCAATTTAACTATATGTAGTTGGACAATTTGCTCATGTCTACTGTTCATGAGAACTAAATGGCTTTCGATACTTAGTTGTCTTTTAAACTATGAACTTAATCACCTGAACATGATTAATTTAGGGTAAGGTACCGCTTTTAATTCATACGTGCTTTGAAGTGAACAGTACTGGCTTTAAGAAGGATTAATTTTAAGGTGTCTAAGTGATTACCCAAAAGCTCTATAGAAGCCTGTGTTCTTTTTGGAAAAATCAGGTTATTTGGGGTTGCAACGAAAGAACTAAAGCTTGTAATCCAGAGTGCTTGGACTCTGCTCTGTTTGCATTGCTTACAAAAGAGGTCTATATCTATTGCCCCATCGCTATTCCTGGTACCTTTTTTTATGCACAGAATTAACTCCATATCTCATCTTAGTGAGAACAAGTGGCAACTTCCTCTATATAATATTAGAGTGTCGCTGAGCCTGAACGTTGATCAGGATTAGTTACCTGCACAGCATCGTAATGCATTCGCTGTTATCCCTGCACGAGGCTCCGATGGGTCTCAGTGAGACTCCTCTCCAGAAAGGCGTCATCCGCCTCTGCCTCGTCAGCCGGGGCTGTCGGTGGTGCAAGGAAGCACAGTGCGTCTGAAACAGAGTTGTAGCACGACTACAGTCAGAGCCTGCAGCAACTGTAAGCACTTGGTCGCTCTGATGCTGAGTTCAATAGTCTCAAGTGAAGAACTTGCAATCTTTCTCGTTTTCTGATGCTAGCATGCTCTGTTAAAGTATAACTGCTTGTATCCAAACCCCGAAGAAGGAAGAAGTACAAAAATTAATTACTGGTTTTTAATCTTCTTGGGAGGGAAGGCAGGATGGCTTGCTAAGTTACATCTCAGAGTAACTCAGTATTCACTAGGCAGCTGCTCTACTTTTTTATGATATTGAACCCTCTGTAGGAGTTCTGCTGTCATCTCTTAACTCCTGCCAGTTATTCTTACTCATGCAAATCCTCGCGCTTTTTATTAACTACCTAACAGTTTGAATTAGCACTAGTTATCTCCATTTACCTGGCTGAGCAGCAGTGAGCAGAGCAAAAAGACTGCCATCATTTTCCAACAGTGCATCTTCACAGTACGAGCTGTCACTTCGCCTGTAGGACCAGCCTTGGGCGGAGGAGGTAGGAAGAGCCTCAGATAGAACTTCCCAAGCTTCAGCTAGATTTTTATAGACTTCATTCTCTTATCGTTGCATCAGCTGTCAGTCATTACAGGAACAAAGTTCGCTTGGGAGCAAGAGGGAATTACCAAGTTAGCATCTGCTGAAGTGATCTGGTTCAAGGCCTGTCTGTCTAGCTAATGATTTACTCTCTCCCTACCTGTACTTTGGCTGGTCAGCTTACCAGTTGTGCCAACTGGTCCTTTTTAAAAAACCTACCTAAGGTGTTACCAGAACCCCATGGTGTATTTGCAGGCAAAAGGGGGGTTGCCCCAAAGTATTACGGTAAATATCAAAAGCCATAACCTTATTTAACTTCTGGGACATTCACAGTGTGTGCAGCTTTGAGTTTGTCAGCTGGGGGTAAGTATTGTCTTACGAAGCTTATTTGGAGCAGAGAATCATGCTTTTGATTCTGCTGCTCATTCCTGGTATATGAAAGAATCATGAGGAACTTACTTCACCTTCCTTTCCACGCACACGGGGCTCAAAAAGCAGATGTAATATTTTTCAGATGGGTTTTGGAATGTAGTATGTTATGCATGATAAATAACAGACCTCTTCATCGAAGGATCCTAACGTGTAGTTAAAGACAATAATCTCTAGACAGCTGATCCCCGAAGCAGAAGAGACTGCTGCAAGGGTTTTCTGGAGCCCAGTTGCTCCATGTGGCAAGACTACGGCTTCTTTAGATGAGCCATCTCTGCTACGGTCTGCCTCTGTACCTTGCAGCATAACTCACAATGAGTCACCTAAAACGTGCCAATAGCTCCCACTGGTGTGGATGGGCAGTTTGTAATTAAGAGGAATCTTAATTTTTTCCGTTGTGAAATGAGACAGCAACGGCCTAGAGAAAAGGATGTTTAAGAAGAGCTGTCTATTACCTCCCATCGGCTCTAAAATTCTCTCATCTTACAAACATTGGGACAGGTGGGAGAAGCGTATGTCTAAGATTACCCATCTGTAAATAAACTTTGCTGGTACTCGCTCGTCTTCCTCAGCTGTGAGATCGTGTGCATCTGGCTCCCACATCTGTCCCATGTACGCCGTATCTGTTGGGTGCAAGGCTTTTGAGATTGCAGAGTAACGTAATGAAGAGAACACCATTTTACATGTGCCAAGTACACGTGAGCTTCGGAGCACACACTGTCTTAAGTTATTTCAAGTAGGAAGATACTGTATAAAATAATGAACTACATTTTAGCTGAATTGTAAACGCAAATCTGGATACGATAGGCTACCATTTTGTGTGATTGCTTAATATGGAGGCATAAGTGCCAGCGTGGAAGGTGAGTGAGTTAGATTAAGATAATGCCATGTTGTCAGGTTCCTGTCTACAGATGATTTCCTCTAAGCCCAAACTTCACAGGGATTAAATAAAACCCTTTTGCATCATATCGTCTACAACCGCTACTGGAAAATTTGTTTCTTTCCTATGGTGGTTCTTACACTTTTTTCCCTCTGCCCTGTTTGTCTTGCTTCCCTGTGAGGAGGAATCAAAACCCTTCATTATTTCACCTTCCTGGGTCTTACAAAGGGAAGGAAATGGGACAGTAAATCATGGCACATCAGATAGCTGAACTTAAAGGTTTCTTTTATGTTTGGCTGTGAATTTCTCAATTGTTTTTCCCATGGAGTCCTTTCTTTACATGCATCCGAGACCTAATTTCTGCTATTTCCACTAGGCACTGTAATAGAACAGAGAAAGGAAAAGAAGAGGCAGCAGCAGTAGTCTTGACTTCATCTGTGGAGCCAGGATTTGAAACGACAGCTCTTTCAACACTGACAGCAGTGCCCTCTGTAAGCTGAAGTTTCTCAGCTTTTTTGGCTGGGTGAGACTGGTGCTTTGTGACGGTATGTCAAAATTGTGTGTCCTTCTGGGTTACTAAGAGCATCAGTATATCCCTTTCAGGCAGCTCTGTTTACTCTGTGCAAGAAACTGAGGAAAAAAGAATAAAATTGAACCAATTGTTTCCATGTATACAAGTCAAGCATGCCAGTAAAAAGCCACAGCAAAGATGCAGATTATAACAAAAAAACCCCCAGACACAAAATGTTGCTCTGTTGCCAATTCTAACATTTAGGAAAAGCAGAACAGAAATGAATTAGAGGATTGAAAAATTTTCAAACACTGTGTTCAGATTCTGAAATACTCACCGGCCGAACTCCCAAACGCCACATGTCCAGCAGGAGCCGTCCCTGCTGGTGCCAGGCCCTGCATCCGGCTCCCTGCCCGGCAGGCTGGGCGAGCATGGGGCCACCGGAGGCCGAGGACGGCTCGGCAGGGCTGCGACAGGCCGGCAGCGGAGCAAAGGGCAAGGAGGCCCACCCTGCCCGCTGACTCGCTGCTGACGCTGCAGCGGGGCTGAGCCGCCGCCGGCGCACTCGCTGGGTTGCGGTGCCTTGGGTATCCGGTCGCTGGCAGGGGTGAAGGTGCCACACTGCTGACAGGAGTCTGGCGCTGGTTCAGCCACGGTTCAGCTGTCTGTGAACAGGGGCAGAGACCTCGTGAGAGGGACCGAGATGAACTGCTCGCCTTCAGCAGAGTTGCTGAGACAAGATGCATTGAAAACCAAGAATTTACTGAAGCTACCAACATAACAGTTTACATGTGCTATCATTTAGGCTACCCACCAGCTGCTGCAGGTGCTCTTGGAGGCTTTAAATAAGCAGGACACAAGTACCAGTTTTGAATAAAGTCTGCCTCTAGGCATCTCTGCCAGCTCTCGCAATCATAGTAGCCTGTTTGTTGCTCCCTCCTTGCTTAAGCGGCCTAGAAAACGCCAACAAACTGAAATGCAGAGTTAAATTTAAGCGTAATTTAAGAGTATTTTTGGCACAAAAATAACACAGGGAAAAGCTGTGGATAAGATAAGCTCTCAGTACCAGCTACAGGAATAGCGCGGCCAGGAAATAAATGCATTGCTTTGCGTGGGGCATGAGCTTGAGAGAGTTATATTAATAAACATGGTAACTAGGTAATTTGTATCATAGAATTATAGAACAGCCCAGATTGGAAGGGACCTTGAAAGATCATCTGGTCCAAGCTTTCGTGGGAAAAGGAGCCCAGATGAGATTATCCAGCACCCTGTCCAGTCACATCTCTAAACCCTGCAGCGATGAGGGCTCCACCACTTCCCTGGGGAGGTTGTTCCAGTGATCGATTCTCTTCAGCGTAAAAAAATTCCTTTCTTGCATCGAGATGAAACCTCTCCCAGTGCAGCTTGTACCTGTTGCCCCGTGTCTTCTGCGTGGGGCTCCTTTGGAAGAGCGAGTCTCTCCACAGGGCTCGAAGTCCACATTCAATCCCGAGCCATCAGCCAGCTCATGCAGTTTTGGTCAATACCAAATCAGGCGGACTATTTGTTTTTCACAGGCTTCAAGGTTGAAGGAAAAAGAAGCTGCCAGCGATGGAAAGATAAAGGGAGCAATGAGCTTACCTGCAAGCTGTTATTTCAAGTCATTTCCAGCTGAAGGCAGCCCTCACTACACTAGTTATACTGAGAAATGTCTCAAAGAAACAGGAGCCAAAAAGTGCTGGAAATCATAGAATAGCTTGGGTTGGAAGGGACCTTTAAAGGTCATCTAGTCCAACGCCCCTGCAACACAAAATGCTCTAACATAAAAACGTTTGAGCATACAGAACTTTAGCCTGATTATCTCTCTGCAAGCAGAGACTTTCTGCTGCTCACCTTAAACATCTCAATACACAGATTTCACACACAGTCATGGGGCAAAGTTAAAGTTTATTCGACAAGAATTATCTCCCTCTTAATATTGTTCTAGTCATGGGAACAAGCTTAGCAACACAAAGTTGATAACCCAGTAAAGTAACAATGTCCTTATTAACTCGATCACTGGTCGTTTTCATAGTCAGCAGGGTTCTTCCTCTTCAGCCTCTCGAACTCTTGTGTTCCCCAGGAGTACAGGAGGTAACTTCCCACAAAGGCTGGAAAGGAAAGGGCACACTCACAAGTCGCACTGCAATAAGCACAGCACAAGAGCGGCCTGAACCACCGGGCTTCTGTGACAAGAAACCGCCGTCCTCTGGAAAAAAGAACCCGCCGTTACACAAGGCCACCGTTACAGAGAAGCCCGCCCCGGGCTTCCCCAATCCCCCAAAATAACGATACCGAGGGCTAAACAGAGAGGCTGGATCCCTCAGGCCGCGCCCGAGGCCTCTCCCACCGTACTCACGG
>NW_010551632.1:0-1402 GCF_000687285.1 Phaethon lepturus
TTGCTGCGAGCGGGAGCGCGAGGGGTGCGGCAGGGTCTCAGCAGCAAAGCCGACCCCCAGCAGAAACGGGGCCGGCTCTGTGGGCCGAGTACAAAGGACTCAACAGAGCATTTCCTCGGGATCATCCCCCGGGGTCTCGCAGCGATGCTAGGGCAGCCCGGCTGTCGCTCCCAGGGTCTGGCAGTGCCATGCCGAGCACTCCCAGGCTGTGCAGGCAACACCCCTCCCCACTGTCAGGTTTTAGACTTGAGTCCTCAAAAATGCAAAAAATGCAATAGGAATCAAGGTTGGCCTGAAGATTTTTGATCTTTTAGCAATTGCTGCAGTATTGCTGTAAGTACATCCAGATGGCTGCAGACCACACAGAGGCAGCGCGCCCCACTGCCGCCAGCATGGCCACCTTTGGGCCACCCCATCCCACCTCTCCTGTGATGCTCGGGGACCTCGGGGGCCTTTGGGACACACTAAGGGGCAGCGCTGGAGCATGTGTCAGGTTGAGCTGTGTGTCATTAGGGTTAGTGCTAATGTTGGCTGCCGGGTGACCAGTCACTCAGGGCTGGTGGCTTGTCGTGTGGCTCCAAGGGATGCTGCGGCAGAGCCATCACCCCAGCTTGTACCTGGGGCAAGGATGCGACCGCCAGCAAAGCCTTGCTAAATGTAACAGGGAGCTGAGCATCGTGTAGTTGAAACTATAGATCAGCTGCTGCGAAGTGACTCCAAACCGTATCTTGAAACTGCTGGCTGCGTCCCCTTAGCTCCCAGCGTGATCCCTGCCGCGGGCTGCGATGGGTTCCTCGGGACGACAAGTTGCTGCCTGGCTCCATGAGCTAGTTTGCTGTTTATTTGACCTGAGCCTTGCTATTGCTGAAACATCAAATGGGAGCGAATACGGTCGGTGTAATTTATTACAGGTTAGCTGCTGCATCTGCGGAAAGCCAAGGCGGAGCAGTCCTGGGCTTGTTTTGGTGCTTCAGCTGTGGCTCGGAGCTGGGAGGGAGGCAGGGATGGAGGCGATGGCTGCCCCCCAGCAGCATGTGGGAGGCTGGCAGATGCCTTGGGGTGCTCTCCCAAGCACCTGGGTGCTGCCGGTTCGGACTCCTGGTCTCATTCCTCGCAAGAGTGGGAGCATGTTTACCCAAAGCTTGCTGTTCAGGCAGCAAACCTGCGGTGGCTCTCATCAAAAAGCAAGAGCGTTTCTAGGGAGATCAGAATTTCTTTTTCCAAAAGCCAGTTCTCATTTAAAAAACCATGTTTTGACCAAAACCTGATGCCCAGCTCTCTTCTCGGTGGTCTATCTGCGAGCAGAAGATGAAGTGCGGGCGGTGCAGGGCTGGTGCTCTGCCCGGCTCCGGTGCTCCCCAGCAGCAGCTGCCATCCAGGGTCCCCCGGTGCAGGGGGCCAA
>NW_010551633.1:0-415 GCF_000687285.1 Phaethon lepturus
GCATCGGCTGAAACGGGCCCCGGTGCCCCGGCACGTGGGATAGGGCCCACCCTGCAGGCGGGGGCGAGCCCGGGCCTGCCAGCGCAGGGCCCGAGCTTGCACGCAGCTCCCAAGGATGCTGGAGGTACAACAAAAACCGAGGCTGTATCAGCTTGGTACATAACAGGCCTGTCTGAGCGCTCCGTGTCCTCATTTCATACCCAGTCCTGACCGTTTGATGCCGTTTTCCCAAAGGCGCATTCAGCTAAACACCTCTGACAACGGAAAGCACGGATCCCAGCACTGGTGTTCCGCTGACACATGCTCATGCTTCCCAGAAGTTTGCTCTTTAGTCTGTCGGAGACCCTGGGTCACACATGGAAGCTCATTATGTCAGCCAGCACTAGCTCTTTCAGAGAGTGGCACCGGCGATGGC
>NW_010551633.1:450-4628 GCF_000687285.1 Phaethon lepturus
ACGGCCCATGGCTGGCCCGGCGGGTTTGGGATCTGCCCGTGGGTTATGTGGTGGGGAAAGGCAGGGCACAGCATCGTCTGTTGCTGCCTGAGCAGGTTCATTCCATAGGGTCAGGAACCATTGCTGGGGCACAGTAAATACCAGCTGGTACGACTGAGGCAGGATTAGTACATGTTCCTGATAACCGTTCAGATCGTTTCTGCGTGGCTCACAAAAAGTCTGACTTCACCCCTCAGGCATCTTTGCTTAGGTAAATAGGGACTCCTGGCATGGGCCACCTCTAACCCAGTGTCCTCGTTTCAGCTGGGATGGAATTGTTTTTTCTTCTCCATAGCCGGTATAGTGCTGTCCTTTGGAGCTGGTGTGAGAATGATGTTGATAACACGCTGAAGTTTTAGTTGTGGCTAAGTAGTTGTAGTGCTTATACTAAGTCAAGGGCTTTTCAGCTTCCCATGCTCTGCCAGTGACGAGGTGCACAAGGAGCTGGGAGGGGGCACAGCCAGGACAGCTGACCCAAACTGGCCAAAGAGATACTCCCTATCATATAACGCCATGCCCAGTACATAAACTGGAGTTAGCCGTGGGGGTGGGAATCGCTGCTCGGGGACAGGCTATCAATCACCGGGTGGTGAGCAATCGCTGTATTAGGCATCACTTGTTCTTGTACATTCCTTTGTTCGTAGTATTATTGTTGTTGTTGTTGTTTTGTTTTGTTTTGTTGTTGTTGTTATTGTTTCCTCCTATCTCGCTGTCCTATTAAACTGGTTTTATCTCAACCAACAAGTTTTTTTTCAGATTCTCTCCCCCATCCCACTGCGGGCGGGGGGGAAGTGAGCAAGCGGCTGCGTGGTGCTTAATTGCTGGCTGTGGCTAAGCCATGACACCCAGCAAGGTAGGAGGGTACATACAGGAGCCATCCTCTCCCATCACCAGACAGGGGCAGCAGCCAGCCGTGCTAGCGCAGCGTTCAGGCTGCTCCTGTGAATCATAAGCCTGGGAGAATGACAGCTTAATTCACATCGCTCACAATTCCCAAGTATTGGCAAGGCTGCAATTAAAACACAAACGTGCTTAGAAGCGCCTCTCCAGGAGCTCTGTGTGCGCCAGTCCTCCCCGCTCTCCTTTCACCTCCGAGGCAAGGAAGGCAGGCTGTCCCATCCAGCAGCAAACAAGCCCTTCACCCCAGGCCGTGCAAGGAGCCCCTCAGACAGCTACCGACAGTGCAACTGGCAAATCTGTGTCAGCAGTCTCTGCAGAGGTGGTAAAAACAAGAGAAAGAGGAAATCCTCCTGCTCTGAAGGTCTCAAAATCCCCGCTCTGGCTGCTTGTGAGAAGACAGATGTGACCTGCAGCGGCCTTGGGCACAGCACTTTGGAGTCCAGCTGACTTCAGGGGTCAGTGCCCGAGTGTCCGTCTTCCAGGCACAGCAAACTCCAGGCAGCGAGGGCCCTCGGAACCCCCGGCGAAAGGCCAGCAGACAGGCTCAGTCTCCACTCCTCAAATGCGAGTTGCTCACCACCTGCTCCGTAAGAGCCACAGCTTTGGACTTCAAATTACTCTTAGTCATCACCCTCAGCTGCACCACTTGCAGTGTGCTTTGCACCTTCTGCTCCCCCTGCCCCTTCTACACACGTTGATCCCTCAGAAGGGATCTGCTTCGTGTTCCCCTCTGCTCCCTAAATCGATTTAGTGCTACGCAGCCAATAGTGCTGGCAAAACTCACGGCCGTACCCCTTGGTGCTGAGGCAGTGGGTTGACATACTGAGATCTGTTGACTACTCTCACTGCAAGAGATCCGGAGCTTCCAGCCTGCTGGCTTCAAGTGACCCAGAGGATGCTCTGCACCAGGCAGGATCGGCCCCTGTGCCTGCACTTCCCTTCCTTGAGCCTTCCTAGGGAAATGGGAAAACCATTGAGGGGCTGGCAGGGAGGGGACTGCAAGGCAGGGTGATACAGTTCCTCTTGGACAGTGTGCAGCGAGGACCAGGCACCAGCTGCCCGCAACACAGTGACACAGAAATGGTGCGAAGGAGCTGCCCTGCGGGGCCCCAATTAATTTCCTTCCTGTTAAGTGTTGCCAGACGTGAGGCGGCTTTGAAGCACCGCAGAGGCTGCTCTGGCAGCAGGGCAGCCCGTTGGCAGCTGCAAACGCAGGGCTCCACGTGGATGTCCCGGTCCCGCTCCCACAGAGTTCAGCAGCAGAGCATTTGCTTGACTGCTGTAGGAGCAGAGCGGGGCTGTAACTCCTTTCCTACAAAGCCTCGAGCCACTTGGCTGCGTTCATCAGCTCCGTAGGCATCTGTGTCAGAAGGATGTCACTGTAAATGACAAAAATGCAAGGAGGTTACATGGAGTTTTCAGTGGAAGAGCATGTCGGAGGCATCTGCCAGTGCTGAGGCAGGCTGGGGCTGCCGGCAGCGTGACGAGGCCCGCGGGGAGCTCTGCATTAGCTTCTCCACTTCATTATTTCCCACCGGCAGGGATTTGAGGGCACCTCCTGCTCTCTGGCTCCTAGGTGCGTTGGAGTTACTCTGAGCGATGACGGCATGACTTCGGGTGACCCAGTGTGAGAAGGCTTGTTGAGGCAGCTGCCAAAACAGCTGCACTTCTGTCGCTTTCCTGCTCACCGAAATGAAGTCTAATAGAAAAAGCAGTGACGGATCAAACACAGCGCGGCATCAGTCTGCACCCTGAGTCAGGGTGAATCGCAAACCAAGTCCCACCGCGCTCGGTGTGCAGGAGGAGAAAGTTGTATTTGGATTCAGGGTTATCCCCAAATTCTTAGTGAAGGGCTGCCTGAGGGAAAGGCGGGCTGCAGCGTACAGGAGCAAGGAGAAGGGGCAGCAGGGCACGAGTAAACCCTCCCAGCTGCAGAGGTGGAAGGGATGCAGGCGTTTCTCTTTGGCTTGGGTCTTTAATAGCGCGTATACGCCAGTGTTGTAATGACCCACCAGCCAGATGCTTGGCTAGGTGATCATCTCGGGGGGATCGCAGCAGGCACATGAGGGTTTGAGGTGGGCATTCAAACACAGAGCTGGTCGACTCCACAGCATCCTTCCAGGCTTCCCTGGTTTCACCCCCCGTGATTCCAGTGGGGCTGGCAGCAAGCATCAGCCTGTAAAGCATCACAAAATAAATCAGAAAGCAACATAGAAGCAGCAAGACAGTCACGGAGGCTGCCTGCGAGTCTGCCAGCAGCTCACCAACCTTCTTCAGACAGTGTATGTGGCAGAGACCTGTCACTCAGCCGAGGATGCAGGCAACCGGAGGGAGCAGCAAACCGCATCTCACCCCTACACAATTGCAGCTGCAGTAATAAGGAGCTGGGGTGCCTCCAGGAACCATAATAATGAGGGCAATTAGTGCGTTACAAATGAAAACCTCCAAACGCTGTACTCTGCAGATTTTTTTTTTTTTTTTTTAACCCTGATCTGAGGCGGCTGAGGTACAAAGAAAGAGTGGTTTCGGGAGGGATGCTGCAGCTCCGAGGGCTGGTCTCAGCCCGGCCGAGAGGACAGGCTGGCTTGAAGGTCACCCATAGCCAAGCTGCACCATGGTGCGAAGGCTGAGGGGCTCAGGAACCCGACCTCACAGGCAGGGGCGGCCACTGGGGACCCTCCACTAAGGGTTCACGTTGTATGTGCATTGGCACAAGTCTCCCTTCTGCCCTCTGCTGAGCAGGGCTGGATTCATCAAATTTACGGCCGCGGAAACTTCGGATGCTCCGTACTCCCTCCTCCAGGCCATCACAAGGGTGTGTTAGTACACTATTCCCTCTGAGCCGGTTCCTCGCAGCGCTCGTTGCCTGCTGTCCTCTTACCCGTGCTAGTTTAACCCGCTCCCTGGATTTGTACCCACCAGCCAAGAACCATTGCTTCCCGTTCCCGACGCAGCTCAGAGGACGCAGGACTCCCCAGCCAGTGCGTAAGTCCCAAGGCAGCGCCTTTGTCTTTCGAGAAAGAATACAGCTTTTTATTCTGAAAACAATATAAATCACTCAATCGACACATACTTGCTATTTCCTTTGTTATTTCCTAAATACATGTCCTTTCCTTTGTAAGCTACACTGCCGTGAGCCTCGCACAGCTCCTCCGTGCAAACAAACGTGCTTTGCTTTGTGCTGACTGTCTGAACGCGGAGCCAGGAGGGAAAGGCTCTTCCCCACCCGGCAGTGCCCG
>NW_010551633.1:4644-5124 GCF_000687285.1 Phaethon lepturus
CTGCCAAGCAAGCTCGTGTGGACCCAGCCGCTGCCAGCACACCTGGCCTAGGTAGAGCCTGCAATTTATCTAATACGTGGAGTTACAACAATTTCATTTTGAAATCAGCCTCATGAGTCAGGCGTGAAACAAAAGGGTAGCATTTGGAGGAGAAAAATTCCTGATCTGAGCTTAGACAGAAGAAATGCTCCTTCTCTGCTACCTTGGCAATAAGACAGCGAGGGAGGGAAACATAAAGTCATTCACATTCCTGACTCCATCCTTTCCAGTAGCACCAACATATATTTTGAAGAGCTTCAATGCAGGTTTTTACTGCAGAAAATACACAGTGACGATCCTCATCATCACGCCGGGGTGCAGACGTGTTTGGCACAAGCCAACCCTGCTGCTGCTGAAGGAAGACACATCCAACACCTCCACGTCTTGATGTCCAGGGGCTCCCGCGGCCCCCGCTCGGCCGGGGGCAGGGGTGCTCGGCCG
>NW_010551634.1:0-364 GCF_000687285.1 Phaethon lepturus
TCTAGTGCAGGCGCTGAGCACCCCGGGGGGCCAGGGGCACCCCCTGCCTGCACCTCCCCTCTGCCCTTTCCAAGGAGGCAGCCGTGCTCTGGGCGCGGGTTTTATGTCGTGAACACTGGCGAGAATTTTTCTATTTTTCTATTTCCCTAAAGGGTAATAAATAAATCACTGCAGGTCGTCTTTTGCGAAGCAATCCAAGCTGAACGTGATTTTGGCTTCCTTGCCCCGCTCCTAGGATGTGCCCCCCGTGCCCGGCACATCTCTCCCCATCATCAAGTCAGGCGTGGCTGAGAATATAACACGGCTTTACTGTATGAAATGGCACTAACACGGTGCGTGGGCTCAGCGGCGGGGTTACGGTGGT
>NW_010551634.1:575-4976 GCF_000687285.1 Phaethon lepturus
TCTGGGTACCCCCATTGCAGAGCCTGACCGTGCTGCGGGGTCTCCCCTGGCCAGGGAGGGGTGTCATGGGGGAAGGGTCTGAACCCAGGGTCGTTAAAATTCTCATTATGAGACAGGTTGGGGCAGCGGTGGGCAGGGGCAGGCACTGGCAGAGGGGCAGCTCTGCCCCGGCGCGGGGGCAGAGGGGGGTTGCCTGGGGATGCTCATCACATGATTGCAGAGCCTGACCGTGCTGCGGGGTCTCCCCTGGCCAGGGAGGGGTGTCATGGGGGAAGGGTCTGAACCCAGGGTCGTTAAAATTCTCATTATGAGACAGGTTGGGGCAGCGGTGGGCAGGGGCAGGCACTGGCAGAGGGGCAGCTCTGCCCCGGCGCGGGGGCAGAGGGGGGTTGCCTGGGGATGCTCATCACATGGGGGCTCCGTCACCCTGGGGGTGACTCTGAAGGACCCTTCCTCTTCTATGTCGCTTGGGGAGAATGATGGGCTCAGCCTCAGGGAAGGCGCGTTGCAGGTGGGTGCCAGCTCTGGTCGGAGCAGCCCTGCCCAGCCAAGAGCCCCTTGAGCCGACCTGGGGGGGCCTCAGTGCGGTGCCAGCCCCGGTCAGGGCGAGGAGGGGCTGGGTGGGACATGGGCCAAGGGTGAGGTTTCCGTGGGACTGGTTGTTTCTTTGGTTTAAATGGGGGGAAATATAGAGGGAAACAAAGCAGGGAGTGGCTCCGCTCTTTGGGGTAGTGGGGAGGTTGGGGCTATGCCCTGAGCACAGCATCCTCCAGGCTCCCCCCGTCCCAGCGAGGCCGGGAGCCCCCAGACCCCGCAACAGCACCCAGGTCCCCCTCAACGCTTCTTGTGTACCTTCTTGGTCCTGCCTGGCTCCTGGCAGCGGGATGCGAAGCGCAGAAGGGAGGAGATGATGGGACCGGTGGGTTACGTACAGAATGGTGTCGACAGGTAACGAGCTGTTGTCCGTTGCGGTCAGGCGGTCGCAGTTTTTCTTCATTGCTCCCGCGTTGCTCTGAGACCCCGCAGATCTGTACGGGAGCTGATGGACACAGTGGCAACGCGATGGTGTATTGCTGGTCCCCTGGTGCACGTGGGACGGGTGTGATCCCGGTGGGGATGTGGTCTGGGAGCGGATGGTGGGTCCCGGAATCATGGAGGAGCTGGAAGCTGGGACGGGCGAGTGGATCAGACGCCGTGGGAGTCGTTGCATGGTGGTGATGGCTCCGAGCATCTCGAGGATGCAGCAGCGGGAGGGAAGCTGAAGGCTCTGCAGAAGCCAGCACTGTGGTACCTAAAGCAATGGTGGCTGGGGATATGACTGCATGGACGGTGACACCGGGGAACTGTGGGAGAGCTCAGGTTTGGTGTCCTCCCCACCACAGCCATGCCAGTCCCACCACGGCGGGGGAGCTGACAGTCCTTCTGGCCATGCCCGCGGCAGCAGGTCACCTCCTCATCCTCATCTCCTGGCCAGGCAGAAACGAGCTGTGCAGGCAGAAACGAGCTGTGCAGGCAGACCCTCACCAATGCCTGAGGCCAAGGAGCCTCCAGCTTCCCCCTAAAGCAATCCCAGCTCAGCTCCTCCAGTCCTGGCCGGAAAGGTGCCGGAGCTGACGCACTCTCCCTGGAGGGACCCCTCCGATTTCTTCCCGTTTTGCTGCAGGTGGGACCAGTCTCCCTGCAGCCAGCTCCTCTCCATCCCTGGGGGGTCACTGCGTGAGGAAAATAATACTACAAAGAAACAGGATGAAGACGCTCCAGCAGCTGCCATGCCACCCCCGAGGGGACAGGGACTGGGTCTGCCGTGTTCCTGCTGCTGGCCCCACGCACCCCTGCCCGGGAGAGCCTCTGCGCTCAGCCGCCAGCCTCCGGTGCAGCCGGGAAAGAAAATCAGCTGAGCTTCTGGCGAGGGCAGCCTCCGCTGCACCCCTCCGCTCTCACAAACCCCTCTCTGCTCTGAAACGTCTCTCCCATCGGAGCAGCCCGGTCACCGTGTCCTGCTGCCTTATTTCTTCTCCCCTTGCCCGTCCCCAGCTGGCGTCTCGGGCTCCCACAGGACGAACTCATGGAGCAGCGTGTTCACCGTCTCAGGACACTCCATCATCACCATGTGGCTGCCCTCATCGATCACCTTCAGGAAGGCGATCAGCAGGATCTGGAGGGAGATGGTGGCAGCATCAGTGCCAGGACAAGCCCCCTGCCCACATCGCTGTGTGCTGGCAGGCAGACCCTGGCCCTCGCCCATGCCTCCAGCCCCACTCGGTCCCCTACCTCGGCCATGCGCTGGTCCTCCTCCACCGGAACGAACTTGTCATGCATGCCGTGGACCAGGAGCACGGGCACGGCCAGCTCCGCGTGGTAAACCTCGTCACCCTCTGGCCAGTACTGCCCGCTCATCATGGCACGCAGCACGAAGGAGGACACGTTGAAGGCATTGCCTTCCTTCAGCAGCTGCTTCTCTTTGGCACCCTGGCGAGCGAAGCCAGCCCTGCGGGACGGAGCCGGCACCGGCAGAGGGTTAGCCCAGTGCAGTGACTCGGCACCGGGGGGACAGGAGCGTGGGGGACGCTGCTGGCAGGACGTGGTGTCCCTGCCCGTGGTGGCTGGAAGCCAGGTTGGCCAGGGACAACCCTCCCTGGTGCCGCGGTGCCAAGACGGCCACTCACTTGAGGAAGCTCCATGCCAGGCACGGGGACAGACAGTGCAGCACGCAGGTGGGCATGTTGAAGATGGAGCAGAAGCTGGGCTCCAGCGCCGTTGGGCCCCCTCCATTGATCATGATCACCTTATGGACCAGGTCTGGGTACTCGTGGGCGAGGAAGGTGCAGAAGGACACCCTGTGGGGAGAGGGAGACATGGGAGCCATGCTCTGACCCTCCGGCACCGGAGGATGCTGCATCCCAAGACAGATCCCATGGATCCATGGACAGAGCCCAGGCTACACCCCCTCGTTTGACCCATGCTCCCCCTTTCTGGGGCAGGGTAACCCCCATCAAACCCCACAGCCGGTGCCCTGCAGAGCCTGGGCAGAGGGCCTGAGCTCAGGGTTTCACTCCTGTGCAGACCAAAGCAGGGTGCTGGGACCTGCTTGGGTGCCCACCTGGACCAGCGTTGTCCTGATCTAATCCTACCCAGCTCGGAGGCCAGCTCCGGCTCCCTCTCCTCCCAGGGCTGCTCTCTGTACTGCTTAGTCTCCATCTAATTGACTTTCTTGGGCTTAGTCTATTTATAGGCTGTGCTCTGCCGGCTTCCCTGCGGAGGACAGGCTCTGGGATTAGCTGGACCCAGGGACACACACCAAGAGGATGTAGGAGATCAAAGGTGAGGGATAAACCTAGAACAGGAAACCCCACACCCCTCCTCTGCTTCTCAGCCCCCAAAATGCAGGATTTGTTGGGCATTTGCTGCCAAGGAGAGGATGGGGGGGATGAATCCATCCCTTCCCTCCTGGGACCCCCCGGTGCCTTACCCGTACAAGTGTCCCTTACCCGTACGAGTGTCCTATCAAGATATTCCTCTTCTTTGCGTAGCACTTGAAGACGGCCCTCATGTCCTCCGCCAGCGCGTAGAAAGTGTACGCAGCGGCAATTTGGGGAGCCGAGCTGCAGCCGTGGCCAGCCAGGTCGGGAGCCACCACTTCATAGCCCAGCTTGGTAAAGAAGTCCAGCTGCTCTTTCCAGATGTCCAGCGAGCCACCCACGCCATGGATGAAGAAGAGGACAACGTCACTGTGCGTCCCTTTGCAGCTCGTGATCTGCTTCTTGCAGTCGATGTTGATGACTTTCTTGGGTTTACGCTTCCGACGCTTGCTGGGGGCAGCGGCTGCTTCCTGTGTGCCACATCCCGGCGTGCTGGCGGGACCCTGGGCAGGAGCTTGGCCGGCTGGATCGGAGAGCTCCAGCTCCACGGTGCTGTTGGGTTCCCCCGAGCTGTTCTGGCAGTGCAGGATCTCGGAGCGGACGGCATCCCCCAGGTTCTCAATCACCAGCTGCCCATTGCGGTAGACGGTGATCTTGCGCTTGCAGTGCACCGTGCCCCGCTCCGGTCCCCCAGGCTGGGTCTCCTCGGGCCCCTCCGGGGCCGGGCGGTTGGGTGTGCTGTGCCTGACCCTCAGGATCCTCCCCGGCTTCACCTCCATGAAGCTGTAGCCGTTGCTGGACTCAACGCTGTCCAGCGGCCCCACGGCGTTCGTTGTCTTGCCCGTCAGGCAGCACAGGAGCCCATCGGTGATGCTGGTCAGCATTATGCTCCCTGCAATGAAGGCAAGGGGGGGGCGGCAGGAGAAGGGGGGTTAGTCACCAGCTCCAGCACCCAGATGGGACCTGCTGGGGTTCTTGGCTGTGGCACAGGGGGCCAGGGACAGCCCTGTCCCCTCCGCTTTGCTGCCAGCCCTGGGCAAAG
>NW_010551634.1:5008-9907 GCF_000687285.1 Phaethon lepturus
GGCGCGGTGCGCGCGGACAGCCCTGCCCCCTCCGCTTGCCTGCCAGCCCTGGGCAAAGCCGCGGGAGCACGAGCGAGGGCGGAAGGTGCCTCTGGGGGTGCACCGGGGGGTGAACGTAGTGGTCCCCAAACGCACAGCCCTCCTCAGCCACCTGCGAACGGGCTTCTCTTTCAGATCAAAGATGGACCCACCACTCCCTGTCCAGCTTTGTCTGGGCAACGTCCCCATCACCGAGCTGGTGCAATGTACGCTGGCCCAGCAGAGATGAACTCAAGCGGCTGCAAATCCACGTGGTCCCCGGCATGCAGCCGTGGGCCTCTGAGGAGGGATCCGTTCTGGCCGAGGGAAGGAACACGCAAAGAAAAGCCTGTTTGAAATGAAAATGTTATTTCTGGCACCAAGTACGGAAAAGGAAAGATCTAGCTATGAAAATGCATTATTTATACCAATTAAATATATATATCTATCGCTAGTCTAAACCACCAATACAAATAGCAAGAGATGGAAATTACAGGGATTGGAGATGAAGGTTTTAATTAAAGACACTCTGCAAACCAAGGCTGAAAATAATACGATGAGAGAACTGGGGTAGGGGCAGTGACCCAGTGCCCGCTTTGGGGCTGGGACCTCTCCTCCATCCCCCCCGGCATCATGCGGGCTGGGGGGATGTGGCCCCGTCCTTGCTGTCCCCAAGGCTCATTCCTTGACATTTGCACTTCCAGATGCACTCAGCTGGCTTTGGGAGAGGGCTGTGGATGCTGGGACCACCGAGACGGACAAGAACGAAGCCAGACCCGAGCAAAGACAGATGGGAGGTAGCATAGACTGGTGGCACTGGGGGCATCGGGACTGGAGCCCGGTGCCGTCCTGGCGATGCCGAGGGTGGGTGCGGAGGGTGCTGGGGAGGTCCCTGCCTCCCCTGGCTGGCAGCCTGATGCACGTTTATTATTGATGAAGCTAAACACGGTGAATTATTCATGCCAACGGGCGAAGAGAGCCAGAGCAGGCACTGCGCAGAAGGGCTGTCCCTGCAGGAGGGGGCACCGGCTGCCCCCTGAGCGGCGGCTGCGGGGACTGACCATGCCCCCCGCAGAGGGGAGGAGAAGGAAAAGCACGTTCCCAGAGGGGAATTAAACATCTAAATCCCAGTGATGCTGTCAGGAGCAGCCCCCTTAGCTCTCCGAGCAACCCCTTCAAGTGCACCCGGCAGGATTATGGGTGCTTTGCTGGCAAACTGCACGAGAGGGAATTAATTAAACAAAATAACTAATGGAGGCAGACTGGGAGCACAGGCCTCCATCTCCTCTGCGGCTTTTATAATTCACTATGTTTGGGAAAGCCAACACTGTGCCCTCCTCAGAGACCCCTGCGGACCCCAACACGCCCAGCCTGGTCCCCGTGAGCTCCCAGGAAAAAACAGCCTGTTTGCTCCAGGCCGGTGATCCAGGTAACGGTTCCCTTGGCAAAGGCGGCGCGACTTCCCTGGAGACCGCTGCCAGCTCTCAGGACCGCAGCCAGCATTTGACTCTCACCCGGCTCTGCCGGGGACAGTGGCCCGACTCCCACGCAAATGCCGTGCAAGGCTCTGGGTGCTGAATTGTATGGACTGGAAATGCAGCAAAGCTGGTCCCGGGTGCTCCTTCTCCTTGCTGCTGGCTGGGGAGCTGCCTGGGCGAGCGTGGGGCCATGGCAGTCCCAGCTCTGCCCGGTGCCCGGGCTTGCATCGGCAATCTCTCTTCTGGACACAAGCACGTCCATGCGGAATCCAGCAGCAGCGAGAGCTTTCCCGCAGCCCCTTGCTCCCGCAGGCTGGCCTAGCTCCATGCTAAGCAGCCGTGTCACCCTTCGGGCTCCCTTCACTGCTCCGGGGATGGACCCATCCAAGCTGTGAGAAAGAGCAGGTCTCAGAGCCTTGGGAAGGAGAAGCCAAATCCAGACCTCGCTGGCAAGGGGCCGGTCTGCTCTGCTGAGCCACACTTCCAGATCGGTGATGAGCCCAAGGAGCTGGGCACCAGACTGGCTGGAGCCCTGGCTGGAAGATGCCCAGCTGCCTTTGCACTGGGGCGGACAAGCCACGGCTCTTCCCATGCTTTTGAGCACCAGCGTGGTTCCAGGCTTGGGCTGTTCTTGGTCCTTGAGCAGCTCTGAGCTGTTAATGCTGAACAGAGAGATGGGGCAGGCAGAAAACCCGGGAGGAGAGGGGAAACCAGGCAGAGCCTGAGCCTCGCGGTTCCCACGAGCGTGGCTGCGAGCTCTCCGCAAGCTCTGCCCACGGCTGGCAGGCCGCATCCTGCACTTGCACTGGGTACGGTTCCCCCAGGCACAGCCTGTGGGACCTGGACATGATTCTGCCTCTGTTTTCCATAAAGCGTGGCTTTATGCTGCGCTTCCATTTCATAAGGCACTAATGATCTCTGTATGGATTATAAACAGGACTTCTGGCCAAACCGCCTCGACATTGATTAACTTCTCAGGATTAACTCAATTAGTCCATCCTGTTCATTTCCAGAATTGATTTGCTGGAAGGCTCTGGCAGTCAGGAGCTCTGCAGGCAGCTCCAGGAGCCCAGGCTCAAGTCACGGAGCCACCCTCCAGCCTCACCGGCTCTGGGTACAAGCCCAGATCCCGCTGCAGGAGATGGTGTGTTCGGCAGGGCAGCTGCCTCCCCCAGCTGAGATGCCTCCGCTCGGATACACCCAGGCTGGAGCTCGTGGTCCAGGATGTGGCAGTCCCCACTGGGTATCAGACTGAGAAAACACCACCCGAATCCCAGCAGAGAGCACATCCTGGCCAAGCCATTCAGTGGGAAATGGAGGGAACAGGAGGTTAAGCGACTCGACTCGATGTCGGGCTTCGTCTCAGGGGCTGGGAGGCAAAGTGCGCCCGTCTCCCACCTCCCACGCGCCTCCTCTAACCCACCACCCCGTCTGCCGTGGCTGATGCAGCCAGAAACATCAAGGGATGTTCCCTCCGTGAGATGAAAAGGGCTGAAAATAAAACCAGATGGATGTGAAGAACTTTGTAAAGATGCTGGTAACCATGGCGATGAGCTGCTTCCCCCTCTCCGCTTTCCATCCCGGCTACCTTCCCTCACCACCCCCAGCAGAGAGCAAGATTTCGGCACCGGTTACATAAGGCCAGGCACAACAACAAGCCAGGCATGGCGTGAACCTGCCACTGGCACTCGTGTCCTGCGAGGCTGAGGACATGGTGTGGGTTTGGGAAGGTGGATGGCATCACCCCAAGATGATACCCACGTCCTGGTCCCCCCCAAAATCACGGCTGCCCGCAGGAAACCACTCCCAGCAGCGTGGGGATGCTCGAGGGATGCTGGGGATTAATCCCGGGAGGATGATTTATCGCCCAGGTCCAGACCTCATCCCGGAGCACCCATGCGGAGTTCTCTGGCTTCACCCTCCCCATTGCTGCGACGAACAACTCGGCTGGGGAAAAACAACTTACTGACCTACTTCGGGCTGCAGCGCCTCAGATTTTATACAACTTGATGGCACCGTGTCACAGCTGGAGAAAAATGGGACGAGATGCAACGTGGCAGGGTGGAGGGTGGAAAGCCCGATGGGGTAACGTGACAGGCAGCCACGCAGGGCTGACACAGAGCCCATGGGGCTGACATACAGCCCATGGGGTAGTGTATCAGGGCAGCGCTCGCACCACGTCTGCCCCAGGCACGTGACAGCACGTTGTGGCCACACTTACGGCCATGCCGGGATGGGTCAGCCAAGCTGGCTCTTCCCTTGCCATCCCTGCAGAGAAGAGGGTTTCCCCTGCCCCAAACAGCCTCTTGGTCCTGCCTCCTGCCGTGGTCCCAGGTTTCTGGGGACAGCCGATGTCCCAAACGTCTGGGGTGCTGGGAATGACAAAAATATCCTCCTGCCGTCCTATCCTGTCCTTGCTGGGGAGACCCTGGATTATGGGCAGGGGAAAGGACTGTGCGTTTCTCCATGACAGCCCCCAGGGCAGCATTGAGCCCATCCCTGGCAGGAGAAGTCCTGGTACGTATTTTGTCCCCAGTTAAGTGAGCAGAGAGCCTCATTTACTGCAGGGGCAGCGCAAGCGGGAGTCAACACCGAAGCCGACAGCCATAAACCTCTCCATAAGCCAGCAAGTCCCACCACAGCTCAGCACCCCCGTTTTCTTCCCTGCACAGAGCCCTGGGCCCCTCACAGGGAGTAGCAGGGACTTGATATCTGCTAATTCCTTGCAAATCCTCGGAGGAGAGGTGCCAGAGAGGAGCATGAGATGTGCTGCAGCCAGAATCCGACTTGCCATAATAATTTGTTCAGCTCTAATCCCTTCCCTCCGGGGCTCACGAGTATTAATGATGACACATGACACTCCTGAGGAATGGGCAAATATTATTATGCTCTTTCCAGCCTCCCCCAGTCATTCACTCTCTGTAAAGTGAAGAAACTGCAGCATCGAGCAACACATAAAGAGAACGTCTGTTTAAGCAGCGATCTCAGATACAAGCAAGAAAACATTTATGCCGCTTAGTCTCGGTCCTGCAAAGCAAAATTCCCTCTGGGGGAATGTGAAAAAGCCACTTCAGCTGGTGGCAAGCACCTGGATTTATTCTGTTACGCCTGACTTCCCCGTCCTGATGCAATTATAGCAGCTTTATCAGGACAGTCAGGAGTAAGTAGGCAGGAAGGCTTTATCAGTCATACAAATAGAAAACCAAGGAGGCAGCCCTGAATGCTCAGCACAGGCGGGGATGCAGCCGCAGCCTGCGCCTTCCCCGGGATGGGGAGGACCAGTCCCCGTCCGCGGGCAGCAGGACTTCGCCGAGGGCCCCACAGGACGCAGACAAATCGCATTCAGTCAAGAAACGGCACGGCAGGGAAAGCAGAGTGTCTGTAAGACACACGGCAGCCTGGA
>NW_010551634.1:9938-12101 GCF_000687285.1 Phaethon lepturus
ACGTCTCCCTTTAGGAAGGAAGAAGACCTTGAGAAACAAAAGATTATGCAATGCACAGCGGAGTAACCTGTGCCTGACCTCCGCCACCGAAATCCAGCTTAACCCCCTCCCTTTCCCAAACCTCCTGGATTTCCAAGGGGATCGCCCCTGCTCCCACCGCATAGCCGCAGAAAAGCCGGCTGGATTCCTCCGGCAGCAAACGTCCTCCAGCAGCAAGCTGGAAGAAACCATTGCAAGGAGGCAGGAGAAGAAGCAAACCCTGCCCCCTCCGCCGGGCAGCGATGCGTGCAGGTGCCCCCTCGATCTCCAACCGAAAATCCGAGCAGATTTGACACGCACATAGCAACAGCAGGTCTTCAGTCAGAGCCAGCAATCATTTACTGCAATTGCATCACAACAGAAGCCGTTCCTTAAGTTTTATCACCGGGCAGCTTTTTATCACCCTGCGCTCAAAGCATGCTGAATATAACAGGGTCATTTAAGCGCAAGCAATGCCGTGCCGCTGCGAGGCTACCATCTCCCCTTCTCTCCCTGCAATCTCATTTCACGCCTCTCAAATCCCTTCCCACCGTCAGCTTCGAAATGCATCTTTTGGCCATTTTGCTCCCCGCGCAGAGCACCTTCCTCCCCTCCGCCTCAGCGCATGCCCTACATCGCGGCTTGTGCTCCGAGTCCTCCCGCACAAAGAGAGAGAGACAGAAGAGGATGCTCACCTCATTTATTGACAAGGACTGTCAGGAGTTGAGATTGCAAACGAAAGGCTTAAATCTTGCAGGAGGCAAAGAGGGAGAGGAAGAGATGCCCGAAGTGGTGGGAGCCTGTGCAGGTTGCAGGGTGCCAGTGCTGGCAGGCTGCTCAGCTTTTCACCTCCGCCGATTACATTTTTTTGCCTGTCTGGTGGGAAGGATGGAGCAATGCCTTCAGCTCAGCTCATCTGCTTTAGACCGAAATCTCTCTTTCCATCTTCTCCCCACGAGCAGCTTCATAACTGAGCTCTGGGGTTTGGGGGTGCTATTTGTCCTTGTAGTCTATAGCCATAGAAAGCCCCTTAAATCCCTCCTAAAGAGGAGGGCTCTCGGCGTGACAGACAAGGAGACTTGCCAGTCAAAGCAAGGCCCAGCACAGCCCCGCCACCCACCCATGGGGAGCCTGCCGGGAGCCGGGGGAGCGGGAGGACGTGCCCTGGCTTTTTGCCCCTTCCAGTGGGATGAATTACCAAGTTCCTTCTTACCTTTTACTCTTTTCTCACCATTCTGGTATTTGCGGCTTCCCAGAGGCCCACCAGCATGTCAGTGCCACGAGCGTGTCGGTGCTCAGCACGGGTGATCATGCACCAAAACATGAACGTGCAGACCCCAGGGGCCGGGACAGGAGGACAAAACATACAATCACGAATGTCTCCTGGGCTTGTTTTCACGGCCATGGGTTTGGGAGGGCTGCAGTCGCATCCCCTCACCCTGACGGGCTGACTTTTGGTGGGAACACAACGAACCAGTGCAGAAAAACCCTGGAGCTGGTGTGTGCTCTTGGCGATACAGCTGGGCTTGCCTCCAGCAAAGCAATCTGAAGGATCTTCTAGATGGTCAGAGCAGACAGAGAGGATGACTGAGATCCTGTGGGTTACTGGTGACTCAGCTTCTGACCCCCCAGCCAGCCCTCATCCTCCTCCTCTTTTTCTTCCTCCTTCTGCACCTCATTTTCCTGCTCTGTAGAACACAGACAACCACATTCACCTGCTTGGGAAGGGAAGGAGGCTGAACCTCTCTGGAGGTGCCCTGGCACGTCTTTGCTGCTCTATCTACATATATCTACACTAGAGGACGAAGGTGATCAGAGAGCCCGGTACCAGTTTACCCCCTGCCAGGCCCATCGCAGTGCCTGGCGGAGGCTTCCAGAAATGAATGCCTGTACGCCGCGCTGCTTGTGGTGAAAATTCTGGGGGCAGCCAGAGCACACCCCTCACGGGCGAGGAGAAGCAGCCAGGCAGGGAGGGCGGCGGCGCGGGCTCCCTGTGGTGGCAGGGCCCTGGGCCTGGCCAGGCCCTCCTGCCCCGGAGGGGCCCAAGCACCAGAGCTGATGCTGGCAGAACCGTCCTGGTGAGGAATAAATTAGTCTTTTGAGGCGGCTTTTGCTCTGTTAGTGGCTGCTGACAGGGACGAGTCC